>NW_009204764.1:15641-86051 GCF_000690835.1 Fulmarus glacialis
AGAGCAAGACTGACGTGTTGGCTCGAAACAATCGGTCCCGTTAACTAACATACTACAACTTTAAAAAGTCCACTTAAGAACTATACAGCAAAGTTAAAAGAAGATTTTCCAACATAAACTGACAGTAATTTTGAACACTTCGTTCTATGAATTGTCAGCTCTGGTACCTGTGACGAGAATGTGAAATATTTGGGTTTCTGTTGAAAATACTGGGAGTCATTCACCTTTTGCAACCTTTCAATCCTTCCAGGAGAAGGCATCGAGCATCAGCTTGCTCAGTTCACTTAGCATACAAATCTATATAATAGTTGCTAAACTCCATATTTACCTTCATGCAGAAGACACAATATGCATCTCAAAAGAAAAGAATGTAAGATGATGCTATGTGGTATAAATACCTTATTAGCATGGTGTTAGGATAGGCGCAAGTCTAGTGACACCCAGATGAATCTTTCTTTTTGGTATTAAAATACGTAACTCAAAACCATACATATATTCCACATCGCAATCTTCTAATCTGTGTTCTTGCATTCATGTACAACTGTCACGTACAAACATCCCTGGTACATTTTTGTAAGAGCATGAGATCAGAAATATCAGAAGTGCATTCAACATACTATATTCAGAGATTTGTAACTTAGGTTTTTTCCTCTAATTTTCTGTACCTGTGAAATCTGCAAATATTATCTGCGTGCAATTCACACTTTGCATCCTGCAACTGCTTACTTTAGAAAATGATAATGGAGATCAAAGCACCATAATCTGGTCTCCAAGGAGCTAAGGATACTCACACATGAAGCACGACCATGCAACATAATCTTTTTAAGTCTATGTACAACAGCAGATAAAACAATCCCCCTTTCCTAACTGGGCTATACACGTTCTCTACACGTTTTCCATTTGCAGCCTGCAATCCATCCCCTCATTGAGTTCACCAACACGGTTAAAAGCCACTTTGTCAAAAAGTGCATACAAAATACACCTCTCCTTAAAAAAAAAAAAAAACAGAAAAAAGGATTTTCGTTCATCTTTGAGTGGTTTATATGTAACTGAGAGTCAAGGGTTTCTGTAGCCTTCATGGGAAACGTGTTCAACTGGAGAGGGTGGAAACATGTCAGGTTATTTATTTTAAGTAATATGTGCCTGGAAAGCAGCTTCTGCAACCAGCATAATATATATTGCTGTCAAAGCTGATTTACACAGATTATGACGAAAGGATGTCTAATGGGATAAACCTTTACAGTAAAATATCCAAGCTGCCAATTTATATCATTAAGCATAGTTCAACAAGCTCTGCGAGCAGCTATCTGGGAACAGAAAATAATAAAATTGTAATTCTTGCGGATTCAGCGTACGCTGGCCCTGGCGCAGCCCTCTTGCCCCGCTGCCGTGGCACACGTACAATGGCAACAGCGACCGAGCCTGGGAGCCAGCCCCTGCGCTCACCCTCCCGTTTGGGGAACGGGCACTGCTCCAGAGCCGGGAGGGCAGAAGAGCCGCGGCCGGGAGGCGGCAAAGGCCGCTCGGCTGGCAGCCAGGCTGAGCCCGCGGGCTGTGCGGTGGGAAACGCCACCGGTGACAGCAGCGCCTCGGGGACTGTGCATTGCAAACAAGTCTTCCATGCCACCAGGTATCACGCAAGCACTGCTCAAATGCAGTAAACCATGGTTGGTGGTTTGGTTTTTCCCCCCTTCCCTCTTTTCGTAAGTGCAAAAAGACAGTTTGTAACACAACCATTCCCCCCTTCCTTCCCCTAGTTCTCTGGTTTGAGTGACAAGGCTCTGTGTTTAAAAAACAAAAGACATTCTGATCCCAGAAACAACAGCATGACTTGGCCTGCTCTGAGACTTCAGAAGGAAAAAGCAAAAAAAAAAAAAAAAAAGAAAAAATCCTCTTAAGAGCCCGAGTGTACTCACATTCTTCCCTTCCTTTCCTCCCTCACTGCAGAAATTCAGTTGCACTCACAAGTTATCAAAACCCTAAATTTGAAACTTGTTTTCCTTAATACAAATATGGCTCCTGCAGCAATGGCGTTTACCAAAGTGTTCAGCATATTGAGTCGGGGACACAAGGCAAGGAAAGGTGCTAGAAGAAATGTCAGCAGTCGTTAGTCATACCCGTTGTTTGGCTCTTAATGTTTGCATCCTTCTAAGATGTTTACTCCACTAGCTACAGGAAAAAACCAAACCAAAACAACAAAATACCACAAAAAATAAACAAACCCAAACCCCACATCTTTGCATCTGAAAAAAAAATCAGAAGAGGAGAGAAAACGACTGTTCCAATCCCCAAGCCCTCACCTGAGCTGGCCCCTGCCAAAGGCCGCCTCCAAGGCCCACCCACACCGTTCCAGAAGGCAGAAAGTGACTGCCGCTCTCTCGGAGTAAAGCCTTTATACTGCAGCTTGCCATTTCCAGCAGAGGAGCGACTGGACTCTCACACAGGTAAAAGGGGTCAGAAACCTCCCTGCCAGAAACACAGCGGCGAGACGAGTCCCCAGCGCTCCCCCGCTGCGTCCCCCCCTGCACCCAGCGCACGCTGGCGGCAGGGAAAGGAGGGATGGGGAGAAGTACGTGGAACAGGTTATGACCATCGTCAGGCGGCCCCTTGGTGACCAAGCATGAGTCCCGCCGTTACTCTCACTTGCAGTGCTGCGGTGAAAAGAAACTATTTTGCAAGCTCCACTCTTGGAGAAGGGTTCCCCCTCTTAACGCAGCGGCAAGAAACTCTCCCAGCATGGAGGGAGACAGACGCGGCGCAGGGCACTGCACAGCGGGGGCCATGGGGGGAGGTGAGCTGTGGGGGTGACCTAAGGCTGAACCAAAGACACAAATGCGAAGTATTGACCCCTGACGTGCCACAGTGTAACAAGGGACTGTTATATCGCTGTACAGTCGTAATATATAAATGGTAAATTGCCTGCAGAGCACTTCCTTGGACACAGCGATTGCAATGCCAAGTAATTCACCATCAAGTAATGCAGTTTCTTTAAGGACTCAGTTCAACGAAAATGTATATGAGAGCTATTAATGTGCTGAAGCGTGGGCGCTGCTCCACAAGATGGGGTCATTAACCAAATTATGCGACTGTATTTTATTTTTGATATTGTGATTTCTTCTTTCTTTCCGGTATTGTTATGTTCTTAGGAACTAATATATTACTCAGACAGGAAGATTATTCACTTTTATATTTTATTTTATGAATATTTCTGTATTTTGTTGTTGATGTGGGAAAAATACTGTGCCTTATGGTCCTTGCACTATCTGAATTTGTTGCTAGTATTAAAGCCATTTTAATTTATACTTTATGAACAAATACACACATGGGAATACTTGATAACAAGCCCAAGAGAAGATAAATTCGCACTCACTAATGGATTAATTTATTAGTGCTTCACACAGAACATGCAGCCTTGTGTCTGGATTGTGGTTTGCTGGGGCTTTTTTCTTAGTCATGTTAAGATGGAGATTTTTCCCCAGTTAAAGACAGGTTTCATTATCCCAGGTACATTCTTAGCTACACTACAAATAGAAATATAAATTCAACATGTAAATCTCACTGATTTCTAGAAGAAAAAATTTGAACATGAAAATACTCATTGTAGACCACTACAGACATTTTAATCTGTTCTAAGGATAGGTTGACTTTGGCATGAAGGAGACAGCTTTAGGAAATCAGTGCAACAGCAAAGTATTTTGCTCTGCAAATGAAATTTATCGGTTCCAATAAACTCATAACATTTGTTAAATTGTCCTTGGTAGATTATTGTCTTGAACAGAAAATGCAACACGATAATATGCTGCAAGCTACCTTGGGACAGCTGAAGTACTTGGAACAGATTATCTGGCTGGAAGGAACAGGACAAAGTTTAACTCTTAAGTATTAGACCAATCAAACTTGGTCTGAAATGAAGAAAAATCCTTCCATTCAAAAGACAGCTAGATTAGGATACTACCTAAACATACAAACTGCTGCTGTCTTATCCATTGTGTTTTATTATGTTTGACAGCACACGGTTATCAGCCTATTTGTGTATTTAATGAAGCTTAAACCGTAACAGGTTACATATACATATGGAAGTATATTATTTTTTGAATCCTCAAGTATATTATTTTCTGGTGCCTCATTTTGCATGTGAGCACCCAGAGTTACAGGACAAGGGATTTCTCTATTCAGTAGGAAGGGTACATTGCTCCCATTTTCTCTCTGACATCCACTTAGCAAACTAGAGGTTATCAGACTTAGCAAACTGGCCAAACGCTCTCAGAGGTTAGTTTGGTTTCTTTTCAGTATTAAAAAGAAAAAGCACCAGCATGTATTAATATATTTTACAAATTTCAGTTATTAGCACAAAATTTGATTTTGATGATTGTTTCAGAGAGATTCTGGTGGTTTGTTTCTGTAATTAATTTACACAAAAGTATTTTTTGTAACATTTTTTTGGGGTGCGGAAGAAATTATTGGGATGGTTCAGGGGAATCAGCGACATAAAATCAAGATAGTTCAACTACTGATTTTTCAAAGCATCTTCACCGAAAGACATGATAGAAATTTCCCTCTGTGGGACATTTAAGAATGGATCAAACTAAATCTGGAGAATGACTTTGAATACACTAATACCTGGTGCCTCCTTTAACCCTCTCTGACAAAGAGGACTATTAAAATTTTCCCAGATGTAAAATTTTCCTGGCAATAGGTAGGCTGTTCACTACACGTTAGCTGGTGTAATAGTAAGTACACAGAATATATCAGTAATTTGCCCCACCTATGTCAAGACACAGTGATGAAAATCATACATACGCATATCCCTTACAAGATACTTGGTCAGTTTTCAATGAAATTATAAATCACAGTTACAGAAATAACAACTTTAAAAAAAGAAAGATGACCATAAATCTATAAAAAACTTCACAATCTGATATATTCTCAGTATAAACAACTGAGAGAAGATTTGCATTCTCAATTTCTACAGATAGGGTTAATTTTATTTTAAACTAAATTTAAATTAAAATCCTCAATCCGCAAATATAAATATTGAAGACAACATCTAGAGGTTAATTGCTTTATGAACTTCTTTTTAAAGAAAAAAAAAAAAAGCAAAGGAGGAAAAAACCTAGACTTGCTGTGAGTATTTGTATGTCTCTGGAGAGGCTATAGTATAGTCTCGGGGCAGAACCCCCCACCCACTATCAGTTCCATAAAAAAAGGAACAGAAAAACATCCAGCAAAACCTGTTGTTATATAAATAATACACAGTGTTGAATAATGGAATAAACTATTGATTTTCTTTCTCTTTGAACGGCAAAAGCTCGTGGCTGTGGTTTACACCACCGAAGTTGAAAGATTGTTTCTAACTTCTGAAAATAAATAATAGGAATGCTCTCATCTTCACATGTTCAAGACAAGTTGGAAATTTCAACTGCTTACCTCACCTGCAGCATGAAGGCTCAGAGGATTAAGCTTGCCTCTTCTCTATCATTTTAAGACCTTAAATTATCGCCTCTACAGCTAACAGAGTAAGTTACTTCTCTTTGAGGCACTATGTTGGATTTTAATGAAAAAATTTAGTCTCATCAAATAATGTACGCAATCTCTACTGATATCCACAATATTGTAAATCAGTACAGATTTTAACCCTAGGTTAATTTTTGTTACTATAGCTATAAATTCAGCAGAGCAAATAAACACGTCTTTAATTTCAAATCTATGAACAGCCTATTGAAATTACTCCATTAAACTTACTAAACGCCTGAAGAAGGTATATTAAGAATTTTACCAGATCCAGGCCAAAATGTTAAGTGTTAGGTGTCAGCCAAATGCAGCAATGCTTTATTTTTCTCTGAATAACCCACTGTTCATCAATGAGAGGAGAGAGCAGGTAAATGTTAGATGCTGCTGCTTATGCAGATATATTTTTGCTGATCTACTTAATATTCATAAATCAACAGAACTGCTCAACACATATAAGGACTTTAATTCATCCAAGAATATCAGCATGTAAACAGTAAGTCCACACAGAATGCTTTGTCTCCAGTCAGATGACTTGAAGATGCTTTCTTATTTGCTAAAAACGTAATGCTGTTTCCATTAAAATTGGTAACTACATCAAATGAAAATGAAGCTGCCCATATAGAGCCTCATAGCTCATGGTGACAAGGTTATTTATGAAGTTTTCTCTAAACATATGTTGAAAATGATAAACCAATGCGACCACTCCGAGATCTACTACTTCCCCTGCCATAATGAGACTGCAATAAACATTGCACATTATATCCTGGTTACTTGACTACTCGTATTAGCATCAACTGTTATAACCAATGATTCTACTAGATATTCCTAGAAAAATCAAGATTTCTCTGATATTCTGCAGTCTTGACAGATCAGTAAAACCCTGTATTAGCATTGTAATTGCAAAAAATGTAGATTTTCTTTTTTGTTCCTCTTCATTACTGAAGCCTATCATCTCCTGTAAAGTTCCTTTATATTTTTTTTTTCTTTTTTTTTTTCCTTGGCTCCATACATCACACTTCTTTTATATTGCCATCTAAAAGTCCAACCTCACAGACCAGGATCTCTGACTGTGCTAAGGACTACACAAACATAAAACACCGACGTAGCTATTTGACCTACTTTCACAATTCTGAACTGTTTTCCTGGGCTTCTGCAGCAACTATGACAATGACTACGCTTGTCCCACAGTTGCAGTCACATAGTAGGTGATTATGGCACTATCACAGCTGAGGCACTGTCAGGAGAATTAGGCTATGGAGCAATATATTCTTCTATCCTTCCCTGTGTCATTAACGCAACGGTTCCTGCAAAGCCGAGACTCTGCATAAAATGCAGGTCCCATCTCTCGCGACTACTCCAGGTTTGCTCAGTGGCATCACGCTGCCTCTGCAGATGGGCTTGCCTTTATCCGCAGGCATGCTAGTGACTGGGTTTGAACATATTTATCTAAGTCGAGCTTAGATGTTTTAAGTCATTAGGCACTTCCCCCGAACTGCAGTAGCAATTGGCATGGTCAGTCATGCAGAGTCCTTTGAAAATGCCAACCTCTACATTGGAGAAACTGGTCCTTTCCCAACTATGTTGTGACAAGGTCTCATAAAGCTAGATAGCAGAGGGGAACGGAATTCTTTTTTTTTGTCAAAAGACAGAAAAAAGTACAAACCATACCCCAAAAGCGTATTCAGTACTTTCAAAACATATGGTCTGGAAAGTTTTTGGAACAATGTATGAATTAGATTACTTATCTTGTCATAGGCGTGAAAGACTTCACTTGACTGCAGTGTTCTATGGGAGAAAGAATCCTCTTCTGGTTAAATAAATGATGCAAAATGTCTATTAAGGTGGAGTAAGTCTATGAGTTTCTTAGAAATTACTGTAGGGATTTTTGCACTATTATTTCCAAATGGGTATTTGATAATATGGGTCTGTAAAATATAACCAGCCGCACAGAAACATTAAAGGAATTGCTAATAGCTCCCTCATCTTATGAACATATGACATTTAATAAACATTTCTCATGCTAAATGTTACTTTATTCCTTCCACAGATCATTAAGCTGTCCTTCACTTGCCTACTACAGGAAAATGTTTCAGATGCAGTTGTGTTTACTGCTCTCCAAAGGCACAGAAAATTTTTTAAGTTTTTGTCAATTTCTTAAAACCTAATTACTTTCTTCAACTTCAGGACAAGGAATGTACATCAATTTGTGAAAAAAATATAGCTTTATTCCCTAACGCACCAAGTAATTTGGTTCTACTGCAGTCAAAAAACAAACGGGCAGCAGCAGAGTACAGGTATTTACACCAAGATTTTTACAATATTGACTGAAAGTTTTAATGGCTGTGAATTATACATCTCTATTCTAGTGACAAGAAAGTTGCCAAATTTATTCATATCCATATTTAGGTGCCTAGATAAGTGGTCTGAATTTTGCACAAAAAGGACTCGGGAGACTCAAAGATGTGGGATTCTCAGACCTTTTTAGAAAGATGCTGGTTTTTATCTGCCTTGATTTGGGAAACTACATTTCTTTAGACATCCAATTTTGACAATTGTAACCATATTTGCTGTACACAGAAGACACTTTCTCATATTGTTTCAGTTTAAATAACGTACAATGTAGCAAGAGAATTATTTGAACTTACTCTGATTACTCTGTGCGCGTGTCTCGCACTTGGTGTAGGTAGCTGCCTTACGCAGCAGCATTACTGAGCCTCATTTCCAGCAGTCCTGTGTTTCGGGCACAGATGATGATAAAAGGACATAAGCTTTAATCAAAATTTTCCCAATGTTTGTGGCATTTGCTGCCTTATGGGCTCGCTGGTCTCCTGTGCAATAGGTACTCCTGTGTGTCAGAAGTCTTTCAACTCACCTTCCTGAACCATCAAAAGTTTATTAACACCAAGATCTCCAATGTTCTTCCAAAGTTACTGAGAGTCCTTTCTCTAGAAACCAGGCATGGAAGACCATTTACACCTCAGATCCAGCTGCAGATGCGCAATCCGCATGTACATGGTGCTCAAAAGGGTTTTATTTAAAAGAGGTTGCTCTCACCTACATAGGTCTCCCCTATTTAGTGAGGAAGAAGAGAAGCATCCCTCCTTTCTGTTATTTCTTTCAATTTCACAGGGCCATATACTTGAAAGCTTTGAAGAACTTATTGTGGTGAACTTTATCAGAAAACATAGCATTTGTCCAACATCTCTTACGATTCAATGGAGGAACTACCGAATGCCAGTTCACAAAAATACTCCCATTAGTGGGCAATTCTCCCATGTCTGCAAGAAGCTAATAGGTATAGCAAGGGAATGACTCCGAATCTAGGCACATCTCTCCTTTTTTCCCAATGCTAACTCCCTCTTTATTCATTTTACAACTCAACTAAGTGTTGGTTTTTGTTTTTTTCCCAAAAAGCTGCTGCATGTTTGTTGTCATGGTGTGCAAACCATGCACACACACAACATTGCTTGCACTGCATTTATGCAGTACGTGGTATTAAATATTAGAGGGACAAAAGTTCAAGTATAAGTGGCTTGCTAGATGGGTTTTATTTTTGGTTTCTTTTTGTTACCTGGGAAATGTCTATCAAAAAACTTTGCAATTCCACCAAAAACATTTGAGCAGTTACATTTTATTTAAAGCTGGTGAGTACACAGACACTTAAGATGATTATTTTACTATATAGTGTTTTCAGATTCAAGGAAAGGCTCCTTAAGGACAGAACACTTCAGTACTCCAGTTTGTGTGCTCTCGCAACTCACTACCAGTTGCCTTCCCCAAACCCTGTCCTGTGAGGTTGGCGCACTGTATGAACAGTCTTAATGGAAATATACTGGTAATTGTCAGCCTATTTATGGTATCAAACCACAAACAGCAGATGGGAGCAGAAGAGCTCTGTTTTTCTCTAAGTTAAAATCCTTTCCTGACATGCGGGAATAATTTGTTCAAGCTAATCAATACTAAGGCAGGTATGCTGGAGAAGCACACTGACTTGGACAACAGCTCTGCAGTGTACAGAGCGCTGTGTCTGAATCGCAGGATTTCTGAAGTGAGGTAGTGAGATGAGATATTTGTTGAGATGTGAAAACTACAGAGTTGAGGTATATTATCAAGGCATCAAGGAAAGGTGTCTCTTTCCTGGAGCTGTAATGGTTCAAATGGTGCCATTTCTATTGGATTGTGGGTGTTGGCACACATGCCCTGACAACATCAGACCAACTTGTGTTTATGAACCCACAGATAAATAAAGCCCCATATCATGCAGTCAGATATAGTACATGCAAATGTCACCGTGGCTTTTTTCCATGCCTAAGCTGCCTTGTCTATGGAAAGCTTATGGAAATATATTCTGCTTAGAAGCCATTAGCTAATAATGTAAACAAACAAGTAGCAGCAAAAATGGATGGCAAAAAATGACCATCAGATCTTCCTCACAGAGTTTGAGCATCTTGTGTAATGTTGTATACATGACATGAATTTATGACTCTGATATGTAGGTAGCAATCTGAAAAATTATTTAGCTGCTTTTGTGTTTGAATACTGTAGGTATTCGAATTCTCTACTACTATAAATACATTAAAACAACATTAACTGCTATAAATAGATATAACAAAGGTGATCTAAAAATGCTTATGTTTGGGATGGATAATATGACTCATCCATGAAACTTGAAGCAGACGTAGAGTTATGATAAAAAGAATTATTAGCTGCTATCAAAAGCAATAAAAAATAGCATATTGGAACAAAAGCGTGTGATGTGCACACAGCCCGGAATCACCTACAGTGAGAGCAGCAAAATTAAAGCTGCTGTTTGCCCCCATTTGTGTATGGTGATACACTGCAATTAATTGTTAAGAATATAGTGTGAGAATACTGCCAAAGGGCCCCATATATAGAAATATTAAACTCATTGAACATAATGACTCTGTCAGAGCCTTTCAAACAAATGAATTGCTTGTGCACGGATCAGATGTAAACCAAAACAACCAGAATGGTACCTATATGGTGATACCTGCAGCACTGGCAGTTTGCATCTGGCCCTCAAGCCAACTCACAAATTACTGCAGCACCCCCCACAGAGCAGAATATGAAGGGAAAAAAAAAAGTAAAAAGGAACAGAAGTTGCTCTGTGACCTTCATAAACACAAGCCATTATTTAAAAGCTAGGCAAAGAGGTTTAGATTAATGTGGAGCTCATTTGTTAAAAGACTTCACAGAAAAAGGCAACAGATAGCCAGTAGGAAAGATTGGAAGCGCCACTATGGCCTGCCCTCTGCGAGACACCTCAGTGACACCTGTGCTTAGGTGATCAAAAGTGCACTTGTTTTCAATACTTCCCAACAAATCTTGGAGAACGTTCCCCCATCACAGGTCTTTTAAATTACCTTTCGTTCCAGGATTAAGATACAACTTTATCTTACATTCCATTAGATGTTAACAATATTAAGGAATGCAATGTATCCCTTATAACACCTTTCTACTAGGGCATAAGTTATTTTGATAAACAAAAACAGGGCAAGAGGAAGGTCTGGATTCCTTTCCAGTACAAACAAACTAGGTATGTCAGTAAGCAAATGAGTTCTGTAGGATGGTCTAGAACACAGAAATAAAATTAAAAGAAATATTGTTATCACCTGTTTAGGGTTTGTTTTGTTTGTTTGAAATCAGTAGGCCTTTGCTCAGAGCAAAGCTGTGAGATCAAGTCAAAGCTTTTTACTTCTCTGTGGGCTATTCAACTTTCCTGAATCAGCAATGTGGAAAGGGCAGTTTGCCTTTCCCATGCTTCGCTCCACCTCTGCACCTTCCTTCCCAACTTGAGCAACTCAGAAGCTCTGCAAGGCTGGTCAGCCAGCACGGCGGGTAACACGCTGCTGGGCAGGCACGGCCCCGCAAGGACTGACCCAGCGCAATGGCAGCGCCAGTGGAGGGTAAACACTGCCATATACACGCTACAGAGGGTAGGTAAATACCTAGGCGGGATTAAAATGTATTAACTGTTCCTGTACTGTCCAAAGCATTTATATCTCTAAAAAATAAATATAAAGCAAATATAGAAAACATCTGTTTTGTCTCTCATCATTAGTGAATTACAGCCAGGAGTATGGAAATCATCCTTTACATGAGATCTAAATTAATTTTGAACCAAGATCTGTACAAGAGGAAAATGAGTGAACACTACTACACCTTCAACTAATACAGTCTTTGGGTAATCTGCTACCCAGATGAAATGGGGTTTCCCCCCTTGAAATGTACTAGTCTGAGATATTAGATGTGTATATATACAAAGTAAGAACTGTTGCATCTCACATGTAAATTCCAATAAAATCTCTAGAACATTGCAAGCAATTTCTAGCAGAAATACAGGATACCTTACTGAAAGGTCTCTTTTTAGCAAGTCATAAAACCAAAGGTGTATATGACCCTACAAGAAGAAAATGCTTTCAAATTACAAGAGAAATACATAGTATATCAGCATTTAAGGAGGAAAGTAAACAATCCTGCTACCTGTGCACATTTTTGTTTTATTTTTGCTAAATGAAACTGCATCATGAATTCATTCATTTACAGATACAGTTACACTGACCACAGCAAAGTGGGAAAAGCTCTGGGTGATCAAATGGACTGGCATTTTATCTGCCAGTGCAGCCTGCTAAAATGGAGGCACAAATTGGCAGGTGACCTCTCAACTGACAAGACCGTAGTTGCTGGGCTGGCAGCCTACATGGAAAATTCTTTTTTCGCAGTGGCAGTATTACAGAGCAAATAATTATAAAAGTGTCGGAGACACTGTAAAGTGTTCACAAAGCTTAATACAGTAAAGAGAAAAAGAGACAAAGACACACTTCTATTGTGATTTCCAATATATTTATACTTCATTCGAGGGTCAGAATTTCAGGTACAGAATAAGATCAGGTAGGAAAATTAACCTGAAAGATGGCAAAAAGGTACCAAAGTTGAGCAGGACAATTTTCCAGTGCCTGCTCCAAATTCCACTGAAGTAGAATTGCTGCTGACCTGAGATGAAAACTGTGATTTCACAGCAAACTTTGGGAAGCTGAGTCTGTTAAGCTGAATCTCGTCAAAATCGGGTTTTGGGGGTTTTTGGGGTTTTTAAAAATTATTTTATTTTATTTTACCTGTATACGGTCTCAAAACCGAGAAGTCCAGCTGTTGCCTCTTTTTCCTCTAGCTACGCATCTATTTTACTGCCATGTTGGTGGCAGGATTAAGAAGGAGCTTTTAGAGGGTCTATAATCAGTGAGAAAGACAAGTCCCCTTACGATGGCATGAAGATGCCAGACAGCAGTGAAAGCGACAGCCTAAAGTTTGTGTTCAATGAGCAGATCCCCCCCCATCACTCTAACCCAAATTAATAATTCATTAATCAGATTGTTAAACAAGGTACTTTTTCTTTGGAGCATGTACATGTCAGTAAACAGCAGAAGAGGGAGGCCTAGAATATGCTTCTGACCCAAATCCTCCCTTTTCCAGAACATTTAAAGAAGGGGAAATATTGCTCTTCAGAGGAGCTGTAAGGCTCCAGCAAAATAATATCTGTATTTTCTGGGACTCTGGCTGCAGATCTTCCCAGTCAGCTGTTCCATTCATTGCATTTACCAGAAGTGGTCTTCTTCCCTAAAATGCTGTACAGAATAATAACCTCATCCTCTGTTTCCTCAGTCCATTACAGCAAACATGGTCTGAAATCTGTTTTACAGAAGGGACTGTATTGCTGCTTGAGCTGACAGCAGCATCAGAAACAGGTCTTTACATTTCAGAGTAGCTTTAAAAAAGATCAGTAAATATCCTGGAAATAAGCTGATATCAATGAAAAAGTACTTCCTACTTTTGCTGTATCCTCTATCAGGTATGCAGATAAAACCAAAGTTTTTTTTCAGGCAGGTTTGTGAAGAATTCAGTATTTTGCCTTAATGTCAGAGAACATCGTCAGCAGCAGCAATATTGTTTTCCTCAAAGGAGAACAGTTGTCCATTGCAAACTGTAGTCCCCTCCTTTTTTCAGCAGCTGTGCACTACATACAACTAACTTTCAAGAATATTTAAAGCTGAAAAAGCAGCTGTCTCTATTTTTCATTTGCCAAATGCACCTGCCATTGAGGATTAGTGAGTCTCTTCCCTTAAATAAAACATTAAAGAGAGGCTAACACATGGTTAAAAAAACATTTAGGCACCTAAATACCTTTGTAAAATACAAACCCCAATACCTTTACCTTTGTAAAACAAAGCCGAAGCCACTTTCAAAATGGAAACCAGTCATTTTGGGCTCATACTTCTTAAGCTCTCCTGAAAATTTTATTTCTTTGGGGTAACATCTACATTGTAAGAGAGACAAGTGACTCTTGCATCTAGCCTTACATTCGCACATTCAACTAGTCAGCAGGAGGTATACCTGCATGTAGTTATTGCAGCATGGAAGAACAGCCACGCATGAATTATCACGGTCTAGGAACACCTTGTGGTCTTGCAGCTGGTTCTTCCATGGCATTGCTATTATTGCTCATGCTAGGTAGATCACGTTAGCTTGGAGACATCTAGATTTGCTATGAGATATCCATTTTGCTGAGACGTCTACTCCTGCTTTTGGCAAACAGTTGCATTAGCAGAAAGCTAGCAGGGCACCAAAAGCTGGAGTCTGCATACTCACACGTGGAAGGTTTCTACAGAGGTCCAGCAACCGTGGCAGGAAAAAGGCAGTGAATCTGAGTCACTTGTACCATCATACTATTATGTTGACCAGCTGAGGTCTTCAACATCTCTTAGGCTTCTAGGCGCAGAACCTGATTTTTCTAACATGCGAGAATTTTCTTTTGATTTTCAGTCTAAATTCATATTGCACCAATTTAAACCCATTCATTCTTGCGCCAACTTATCTTTCAGCTTCAATCATTCTTATCTTTCCTTTATATTTATCCACTTGACATATTTATAGACCCAATGATATCTCTCTGACATATTTACCAGGCCATCATTCTATACAGCTGTAATTTCCAGACAGACACTGGAACATCTATCAATTACTGTACTGGATCAGCAATATATTCACTCAAACAATGGTGTTCAAATACTTTTAAAAAAACTGATCACTGCCCCTACCATCACTTCCCTCAATCCTATAAAACATAGCATGTGAAAAGAGCAAAAACCATACCACGTACCCATTGGTGCTGCCAGAATCACCAGAAACAAAACAGAACAAAAGCATTGAGCAGGAATAAAAGAGGTAAAAAGCTTTGACCAGCACCTTTGAGTCAGACTCTTCAAGAGAACAGAGAATACAAGATCTGCCACCAAAAGTGCAATTTCATCCCAACAGGTACATTAAGGACTGTGCTGGCTGGCACAGCTGCTCGCTCCACTACCAGTCCAGCCATGAGAAAACTGCCATAACGAATCTAGAGATTTTTCTTAAATCCCTTTTGCCTAGGAAGGAAATTTCTGCCCCATTAACTGGATTTTATCTAGAATTATTAAATGGAGAGAACATTTTTAATAGAGAAAATGCCTTCCCATCATATTTGTGTGACAACTTCCAGATAAAATAAATCAAAAGAGTTCAAGAAGATCTAACTCTTTTTCCATAACGAAGTTTTGCACTGAGGAACAACTTTCAGAATAAAAATCTTTTGGTTTTAGAATGAAATATAAAATTCAAGACAGAGGTCTTACGACTGCATTTCTAAAAGCAACTTCTACAAAATCATGTTGTGATAATTACAGGCTATGTGTTTATATAGTCATGCAAGAAATGCAGTCATACGCTGTGCTTTCCTCTGTCTTTGTGTAGATGCTAAACACTGCTGCACAAGATGATCATAATACAAATACCTTTTTCTTTATTTCTTTTATTTATTATTTTTGCTAATACTGTTTAGATTGTTTGGACAATTTACAATAGTATTTTTGATGTCTTGTTGACTTCTCTTCCCTGTTCAGTATGCCATTTAAGCAAGTTTAAATACAAGGCAGACTAATTACATATGAGTTGTTAAATGCTTGCCTACGAACTGCCACAGTACCTGGAGGAGAAATGCTTGTTGAAGAGTTAATACAAGTTGAGGCCTGCAACATGAACCTTACTTCTGGAAGATATTCTCAACAGCGGTAGAGTTATATACCGAGCGCTAATATCAGTGGCTGAAGACAGATATGCCAAATGCCATAAAAACCAAAAGGCACACAGCCCTAGTCTGCCTGGGTTGAAGTCAGCGTCACTGTGATGGAGTCTCATTAGCTGCTCTGAAATTGCACGTTTTCATTTTCTTACAGTCCACTAGGCTGACTTTAACAAAACTAAACACACTCCAAGGCAAAATAACCAAGTAAAACAAAATAAAACACTTACACTGTTTATAAACGTTTTCTTAAGAAATTGCAATTTTGAGGATAATCGTTTCTCCAGTTTGCACAACTAGAGACCATTCTGCCCAGTTCTCCCCTTTGGATGACCACAGAACTGGGACGGGGGAGAGTGGAGGTATTTTGTTTCTATGAAACACATTCACCAAAAATACATCGTGTCTAACTGGACATTACTAAATGATATCTCCAACCATAACACGGGAAAATTAATCATAACAGTAATAATACAAATCAAACTCTACTGTGATGAATAAGATCAATTAGATTACTTAGCAAACCTCTCAGCTAAGTTAACGTTACGACTATGTATCCTGTTCACCACCTTTCATCGGTTGTGCTAATTTCTGCTTTCTCTGCCTATGGCCATTAAATGCAAAGTATGTTAGGTCGAAGTATCATTTGCAGTGATTTATAAGGAACAAACCACACCTTTTTAATATTATTGTCTTTCAAGCATTCAAGGCAATCAGAGAGTAGGTCAGATATTGAATGACATAAATAAGACCTATTCATTTGCTCCACCTGCAGCAGACAAGGATAGCTTACATTTGGATTTGAGCTTCCACATGTTTTACCAGTAAATGTATGTTTTGTCAAGTCACTGGTACCAAAGACAGTTTTCTTCTCTTTTTTCAAAAACGGTGTTTATAAACAAATTAATTGGTGTGCAGGATGTGCCACCAAGTCAGGACATTTCATCTGTGTCGATAGCCTTAAAGACGACAGAGCGTACCATCACTGAGGGATGAAGCACCGGCTGAAGGTGTTACCAAAGGAGCTCTGAACGACGGGGGTCCCCGAGCGCCATGGCACAGTCCCCTTGCAGCACAGTGTTCATTACGTGCGTGATAAACCAGTTGCAAAGAATTCAAACTCCAATCCATTTATTTCTGTCCTCTTTTTAACAAATTTCTCTGACAGAACTAATATATTTGATTTGAGGCCTTTGTCTATCATTACCTAACCTGAGATAATGATGGCATTTTTCACAGGCTACTCAACGTTTTGAAGTGCATGTGGTCTGGACAAGATATTTATATTACTTCTCAAAGATTACAAAACCAGAATGATGCAAGTTAGAGGTGCCAGCATGAGGCCAATAAAATGATTCCACAAGGAAATCATTTGTAATGAATTCATACAGGAAATCTGGGATCGAGGATCAGACAGTTCAGGCTCTGTTCTCCCTCACGTGCTCCTTCCCCTCCACCTTCTACTGTTTATTTGTGTATAAAAAACCCACACTGGAATGCGACTTCCCACTTTTTTTATATTTGCTAGTGAGAAAAACGTGGCAGTCGTATGGTAAGTGTCTGCAAAAGTTTCAGTATCAGGATGCTCTGCTCTGCCATGAAACCGCTCCTTTGAATAACCGAAGTGGAACAGCAAATGTGCTAAACAGGAAAATGGACACCACACCTTGTGCCTTGTCTTGTCAGACCCTGCCCCACTCCCACTCTGAATGCTGAGAAGGCACTCAGCAGCGAGCGCAGAATGTGCTAGTACAAGCAGATTAAGTTCATCCCATTTGTACATGCTGGTCCTTCACTTTCAGCTAGCGTTTAACGTAACTGAAAAAGATGCTTTTGTGATTGTGATGGAAAGGTAAAATCTTTGCAGTATTTTTGGATCGCAGTTTACTGTTGTGTATTTTAGTGCATTTTTGTCTTAGAAAAAGAGGCTGACTGCTTACATTTTTTTCTCAAGTTATGCCATGAAGAAATAAAATTTGCCTTTTAATAGAACTGTCAAGGACCCATTCTCTCCAGCTTACTATATAGATTTGTATATCCCATACAAAAATATTATGAGTTTAATTGGAACAGACAGCATGACAGCATAATTTTATACAACTGTTTACAATTACTACAATGGCAGCTTCCACAGAGCTCTTGGTGATTTTTCAAGAGCATTTGCAAGAATAAAGTATGTGTTAGAAAAAAAAAAAAAATAGTAATTTGCTACAGCTGTGCAAAGTGGATTAAGGAAATCTATCAGCAGTGACACAGATATTTAAAAATGGGAGATATTTTGCCCGTCTGAGCACAACTGTAAGATTTGGTGACACTAATAGTTTTTTTTAATGGCTGGATTACATAAAGTATTCTATTTTAGCCTCAGATATGTAGTACATAATAAAAAGGCAGACTTACAGGTTAGGAAAGTATTCTGGTTGTTCTTCACTTAAGGAGAGATTGAGATCAATTAGACAGGACCAGAGACCTCTGGTCCTCCAAAGCAGAGGAAAGCACGTGAAGTATACGTGAAGTTTTGGCAAGTTATGCGAGAGAGCAGCAGTATGACAGTATCAAAGGAGGAGTGGAAAAGGCAGAAAAACACAGAGAATGGGCCTAGGAAAAAGTGGTGGGGAAGGCACTTCTCTAGTGCTGGAGCTGTGAACAACTACCTTTTGTTTGAGGTGTCCTGTTCAGACAAGAGAATTTGCTTGTTCTTTTGTAAGCATAACTGCATCAAATATATCTGGGTATTACCAGTTTGTCTTCCTAGCTGCTAATTTCACAGAATCTTCAGTTCTGGCTAAGTCCTTGGATCAAAACTAATGTTATTATTCTATGCAACAGACACAAAGCCTCTATTTTATCAGATGATGCAGAATGGAGACTTATTTGGAAGACTAGAAAACCAAGCAAATTTATTTTCTAACGGGCATGTTGAACGCGGATACTAAAAGGAGCTTTGTGAGCATAAGGGCAATAAGAGAACAGAACACTTTGCTTAATTAGCCAATAATGAAAAAAGCTCATTAGGGAAGTTTAACGCATTAACAGAGAAATTTATAGAAGACAGCAACCTAGTTCTTTTCCTGAAGTGATTTTATGGTGATGTAAGTTCTTCAGATTCATTACGCTATAGATTTATTTTTATTTACTTTTGAAGATATTCTCAAGACCCAAAAGATCCTTTTTGACCTTGACCTTTGTGCTTTCGTTGTTAGATTTGTCATCCACTTGAACCAGATTAGAATAATGCAATAAGGACAGACAGGGAAGAAAACTGGGCTGTGATTAATACACGTAAATCATGTTGAAAAGGGGGCCCGTGAGAGTTACTGGGTTGAAGACGGACAAAATTGCTTTTCTTCTTTAGGGAGAGGGACAGGTAGAGCAGTATTTATGCAAGCAGGTAGATTAATTGGCTTTTGCTGAGCTCTGTGCTGCTGCAACTAAACTGTTTCCACAACCTGACCTAATTAATTTAGAATTTGCTTGGGTATTTCCTCATTCAACCACAGGACAAGCGTAGTATGCAGTGCACTGCAGAAATGATCTTGGAAAGTCGCACAGCCCCATACCAAATAAATTTCTCATGAGCAAATTAAAACTTCATAAAACATTGTTGCAGCACAAAATTATCAGTCAAATCAGAAAAGGCTAGATTAAAACTCATACTGTAATCAGAAAACTGGCATAGTAATTTAAATGTACTGTCAACGGCAATTAGCAAGAAGCTAATAAGCATCTAAGTTACAGGACACTCCGTATCCAAGTACTTCGCGGCATTAGTGACCATTACACTTATATACTGACAGGCCTCACTTTATCCACTGTGCTCATCATGCTGATTTCTCAGTCTCCTAATTTTCCTTGTATGCAAAAGCTAGAAAAGCCTGAGAGTTGCTTCGCCATACACAAGATAACAAGTTTCTTTTCCAGATTGCCTGCTCTCTGAAGATGGCCAAAAAGAAGCTGCTCCTATTCCCTTCTACCACAATGGGTTTGATAGCAAAGAATTCTCATGAAGGCAGAATTTCTAGATGGGGGAAACACACTGCTTCAATTCCCTTTGTGCCACTTGAGTAATACAAAAGCAATGTTATGAGGTGTAAAAATATCACATTTTATTTCTAGATCAAGCTCCTGCATCTGTGCAGGACATTAGTGAAGGCAACAAAACACTGAGTCAAGAGCTAAAATCTCTCTCTCTCTCTCTCTCTCTCTCAAAAATGTGTCCAGGTCTTATGGTTCTACTGAGTGTGCCTCTGAAAATTTCAGCTCCAAGAGTCACTATCTCAGCTTTTTGTTTTGGTTTTTTGTTAAATATAAATGGAAGAGAAAACATGTCCATTCTCTGTGAGAACACAACTTCCAACAACTCCAGAAATGAGCAGAGAAATAAAGAAAATTCAAATGTTTTCAAATCCTACTTTTAAGCAGATGCTAGTTGGTTTTTAGTTGGCTTATGTAATGCAAAGGTAAGTTATGAAAGAGCAAGAATAACTTTGTGGAAATAACTGGGTTGATTAACTAAAAGACAGAAAAGAGCTTTTGCTTAGAGTAAGGGCATAAAGTAATGAATGCCTATGTACTGTGCACAAAATTAAATTTATTTTTAAAAGGGTAGGTTAAAAACCAGAAAAAGCCTACACTCGATGTTCTTATCACTGAAAACAGGAGGGTTAGAAGCGCCCAGTGCAGTACGAACACATCTTTAAAATTTTGCCTCACTGTAGAGTTTCAGCAGGCGCAGTGCAATGCCATCACCGACCAGCCTGACCTACGTTACCACTAAACCTTAGAACTCACTGATCACATTTGATAACTGGAGAGAAGATCAGTTACAGCCATGCCAAGTGGTAGTCCCATAACTGTCTGTTCACAATGCAGATCTCCTTGGGAAGAACTATAATCAGACAAGCCACATTATATTACTTGACTTTGTAAAACAAAAACCACCCAAACAAACAAATGAAAGGTACACATGGAGCCTTTCGTTTCTCAGTTGATGTTCCTCTCCCTCTCTGTCTCCTCCCTGTTCTGCACTAGTGGTCCTGTATTTCTTCTCCTCTTTAATGTGATGAGTCAGTGCTGAGAGTCTCTCTGGCTTTCAACCAGCTTCAATGCTGATAAAGGCTGCTTTTTTTGAAAGCTAGTAACAACAGTTATTAATTAACATAACTGATAACAATTTCCACATCTCTGAGTAGAGAGGCTTGTACACCAAACATCTGGCTACCAATTTAGTATCTAAAACAACTTCCCGTAAGACTACTGAAAACTTCTCACTCCACATACCTAGTGGCACCCTTTAGAAAGGGTTGTTGAGCTCTGGGCTCACCGCATTTGCAAGATTTGCACTCAGGAACAGTCACAACGCACACATGCAATTTAAGGACAGATTCTAGGGAAATTCTGTATAGTTTTTGGGGTCAGCTGTTTCTCCACAAGCCCACACATGTCGGTAAGGTCTCCCAGTAACAGTCCCTCTCCTTGTGACAACCAGATGCTGGAAAGGGAATCAGATACAAATAGTTGCCATCTCACCTAATAGTTACGCTCCTGGTCTGTTACCAATTATCCAGTCCAACGTCTGTTCTCAAATATCTAATCCACTATCAAGCTAACCAAACCAAGGCACACAATACAAATACCATTTGGGACACAAAAGAAAGAAAAAACTCCCAAGCCCGAAATGCATACAAAAATTTTCATCAACCATTCATCTACTCCCAGGTGTTTCAAAGGCATTCAGGAGTTAATTTTCACAGAGCCTAAGTATAATTTCAAAAACTGACAAAACATATAGGAGCCTAAATATTACTAAATGTCCACAGGTGCCAAAATTCCACTAATAATTTTGCACTTTCTGCTTTTACTTTTTCCTTTTGTGTAAGAGATTTTGCATTCTTACACAGCTGATGCATTGTTTTACATTCAAATAGTGGTGCAGCTGGTAGTACCTAAGGCTTGAGAGATTTATGGGTAATAACAGGAGTGCACAATAAACGAGTACATTTGGATGCATACCATACAGAAGCTACATCAGTCAATCAAACTGCCGGACAACTGATCCAAGTTTACAGATAAATGTAAAACAAAATAAAATTCTCCAGTCAGCCTGGCTGCTTCTTCAGAAGAATATGTTATGCATTTCACAGTACTGACATGGATAATGTAGTACTTTCCTCTTTGACCAAAGCACACTATTGAAATTTGTCTTCTAAGCCAATGAATGTATTAAAGCAGAAAAGAAAAGTCATTCTTCTGCATTGCCACCAATAAAAAAATAGCAACCATATCAATCACTTTGTGTAACAAGAAAAAAAAGTATGTGACAATGCCAGGATCTCAGCACATCCCACTTCGCACACAAAACAACCGCACTTCATCTACACAGTATTTGTTGTACTGGGCACACACTGCTTCTTTCCCAGTCACTTCACTTATTCTGACATCTAATTTTTGCACTTTTTCTGGTGTAAATACCACATTCTGTACAAATGAAAACACTAAAAATTTCTGTGTATGCCTTTTTCATGAACAAAAGAGACCAAAATGAAGAACCATAGCAGTCCCAATCCAAACTTGACAACTTTATGCAGTTCTTTTTCAGTCTTTATCAATCAAAACCACTGAAATAAAAATAATGGTATAGAGAAGAGCTCTGAATTGAATTCTTGATTGTAAACCTGTACCAAAAGTCAAGTGTCTGAACACGGTTCTCATTAACAACTCTGGGGGAAAATGGCATTTTGAGTTGAACACGCACCAGGGACGAGCAGATATAAATCGGGCACCCTACGGTCAAAACCTAGGGAGTAACATTCCTTCTGCATTGATCAAAGCAGCTGTGTCTATTCTAATTTTCCTTTCTCTTCTAGCTTTTTATGTCCAGCAATTTAAGACACTCAGAAATCTTTCAGAACATCCCAAAGACCCTCTTCAGCAATCTACCTGACCCTGCAGCCAGATCCTGACCATGAGCCCAAGGCAGCGTTAGCAGTCAGGGATCTGCAGACCTGAAGTCCAAGTTTGTTCACGTCCATCACTTGAGGACGACTTTCCATCTGTTCCTCCTGGCCTTCTACCCCTACTGCTCTGTTGTCTTACACAATTAAACCCCCACAAAACTCATCTTAAAATGTAGTATTTTTCGTGTATTCCCCCTGATTTGGTTTTGTCTTTTTTTGAGCCAACCACCTACTGCTTAAATATTTACCTACTCCTACCACATATATTATAATCTGCTGGTAAGGGATTTTTCATACAGAATAAAAAGGGATGTGCTTAGGCAGTAATCATGAATTCCTTCTCTAATCTCGTATTTTTCCAAACTCCCTCCTCCTGAAGAATGTCTTAGCTAATGCCTAGCACACAGCTATGTTTACTGCTTTTTAAACTTTACTGTCACTCTTGGCAATATTATTTCCTTTGCTGCTGCTCTTTCTTCCGCTCAGACATAGACCATCTGCCATCCTGCTCACCGAACTACTTGCAACCTGACAGCTGATGAAAGACAGCGTTGTCAAAAGTAATACACATTGTAAGGATGAGCTGTAACTATTAAAAATTTTGTTTTATGTCAGCACATACATATTAGATGTTAGGAGGAACATTTATATATGAAAGATCAAGATGGGAAAAACTGTAGAGCCCAGTTGTTCCAAACCACTTGATCCAGGGTCTAGACTGGAAGGAATGGAAGATCAACCCTCTTTTTATAACTATTGACCACCCTAAACTTGAGTAATTCTCATTTTAAGGCTTAAGTAAATCTCATTCTCATTTTGGTAATTCTCATTTTCAGGACAAACTCAGCTGGGAAGTTAGAATATACAGCAGACTTTCCAGGTCTTATTCTGGGCAAGCAAAGGCTCATTTGCAATTCATTTCAGCAAGTCTCTCCCCTTGTGCAAAAACTGATTCCACAGAACACTACACAAAAAAACCCCCACAACCCACAAACCCAAAACATTAAAAATACCAACTCATTGGATTTTTTTTTTTTTTTTTTTTTAAATCTCATCCACATTGTCCCATCTTGACAGTCCTGTGGAGGGTAGTGTAGAAAGATCTGGATATTATTTGCAACACAAGAATGAAAGCGGTTAACTATTAATACCCTGCCAAGTTTTAAAAAAAGCCTTTAATTTCACAAGCACTGAGCAGTATCGACCCGAGAAGCAGGTAGCTGATGCTGCACTATTACATTCACAGTTGAGATATACCTAAAGTATCCTAAATTAAAATCTAAGCAAAGTCTAGTTCAAGCTACCCCAAGACTATATATATGTGGTTTTTTTTTGTTTGTTTGTTTGTTTTTTCTTTTTTTTTTTCCTTCCCTTTTGTTTATTATAGTTTCCCCTTGTGGTAACTTTGTTAACAGGGGAAAAAAAAAGAAGGAAAAAAGAAAGATATTTTCATCTTGTGATGTGCTGAATTCTGGCAGTCAGCTTCACGATGCTGCCAACTCACTGAGTTCAGCTAAGCGTCTCAGGATTTGAGACGTTTTGCCGACCCAGCGGGGTCAACGTCCCTACTCTCCGTGCAGATCTGCCCTAGCAGATACTGAATAATTTCCCTCTATTAAGAAGCAGCCAGACACAGAGCAGCTATGACTTTGAGTCTTCCTCAGATTGTCATACTGAAGATTCTTAAATAGTCAGAAGAGCTAATATCCTCTACATGTCACCTTATAACATCTAAGTTTGGCTTTTGCTTGATTTGCCGTATTCTAATTAGCCTCTGGTGGAGTAGGAGAGTACATCTCTCCCATTAACTACATAGGGAACTTAAGGTTATCTTAATTCAGACATCTGCGAATGAAGAACCATGTAAAGTCTATGCTGCTTTCACAAAATCTTCTGGTATGAGGCTCCTGACTGATGCAGGGCTGAGGAAAGGAGAAGTCCTGGAGGGAGAAATGGGTTATTCTGAATGTACCTTCAAAGGTACACGGAGAGCTCATAAAACAAGAACCAACTGAAATGGGTCACAATCTCCCCAAGCAGATGCATCTCTATATTTAGCAACAACTATTACAGTTGTTGACACCTTAAGAAAGTGTCCTTGTCACTACCTCAACTGGGCCCAACTTGTTATTTTTCTACTTACAAACCCATGTAGTAGCATTGTCCCTTAGTCACGGAAGTGGCAGCTATACAATGCTGTGAATATGCCATACTACTTTTCAACTAAAGAGCAGGAAAAGAGTTTTCTACAAAACCAAATTGGATAGCAAATATTGGCTTATACATAACCAAGTCCAAATTCTGAAAATTCTCCTGCTTGCATGACATACTGTGACAGATAGTCAGCTAATGGTTTTGCTTTTTTTCATGTGGCATTTTCATTTGTCTTTAAGGAATAAATTCTGAAAACAAATGTACAGGTTATAAGTCTATTACTGTACGAAGGCCCTGCTATGCTGTCGTGACTTAACTCAACTCAACATGGATCCAAATTAGAATTAATGATCACTGCAAAGTCAACAGCTATAAGAAAATAAAAACTGATGAGACTGATACTAGGTCTGATCCACCAATTTCCCTTATTTTCCCTCAGTGGAAACATGTACCATGTCAAAAAATGATGGTCTTCCAGAAAATATTTGCCTTTGTCCATTTACCAGCTCACTGCCTGACAGTTGTCCTGTTGTCTATTTAATAAATGGTCATTTCATTGTTTAGTTTGAACAGAGAATAAACTGAGCAATCAGGATCTAACAGGGCATCTCAGAAGAGCTGACACGGTTTGTACCATGAAGTTTCAGCACATGTGCTTGGCCGCATGCAAAAGTCAGTTTTGCACTACTACATCCAGACTGTAAAGTATATTGGAGATGGGCAAGGATAGACTTTATCGTATATTAGTCTTACCCTTTTTTGATGGTTCTCTGACAACAGGAATCACCTTACATGTTTGATACCTATTAAGGAACAGGTTTTTATTTTCAAAAATAAGCCTCAGCCTCTCTTTGCATGCAGGGATTTACATTCTTTGTTTTAAAGTAACTGCTACTCTCTTGGAAGCTCCTGCTTGATAAGCTTAAATCTATCCTACCTCAGACAAACAAGATTGCACTAAACTGCCAAAGCACGTGGATTATGTACAGTTTGCAACAGTGGCAGGCACACAGAAAGTAAAAGCTCGGTCCGAAAACCTACTACTATCATGTAAAGAGCCATAGGGGCAGAGAGTCATCTCACGGAGCCCATTCAGCCAGCCATCCTTGCTCCACGTGGTACCTGACTCAGAGTAGCTTGTTAATTCCTTCCATCACCAAGCTATAAAGACTTCGTTATTTGCCAAAGCAAAGAAGTTACTGAGCGCAGCCATGTTATAAAGCCATGGTGGGAGACTTGCCCCAATGCAACTGCAGGGCACTGGCTTGCTTTTATCACACAAGCAGGCAGTTATTGCAGAATAGCTAATTGCACTGTAAATCTACACCATAACTGGCAGTAACTTGTTACATAGACATAACATAAACTAAAAATTAATTTATCCTGCCATCTGTTTTTAAATGTTGCAGCAAGATTTATAACAATATAACAGAACTGGACATGATCTTTGATCTGTAATACGCAAAATTCTAGATTATTCTAATAGTCTGTTCTAGTTTCCAAAAGAAATTATGAATTTATATTGACTGGCTTTGCCTTAAATACATAAATAGCCAAATATTCTCATTTTCCAGTGGATTAAGACATTCACTACTATCACAGAAGATTGAATCAGTTTATCTGACTTATTTTTTTAGTCACCATGTTTCCAATGCCTAGAAAATGAATAGTAATTTTCTGAGAATGGTAGTGCTGCATTGGTAAGTTGCTTTTTTACTTGGAGTTGTTCAGACATCTATACATATGGCTTAATCAAGTTTCACAACTTTCTTCTGAAACAAATGATCTTTTCTCTATAAGTGTAAAGATAGCATTGTAAGGCTTTTAAAGCATTTAAGCCTTTGAATATTTATTCAATGCTGAACAAAACCCAACCAAAATGGTTGCTTAGAACTTGGAGACTGGTAAAGAGAGCAAATTAATATAGCATTAATATGAGACTGAAACTTTCAAAGACAACTAAACCAGACTGGAATACTTAAAGCCTTTACAGTAATAAAATTACCTTTTGTTTTTATATATTAAGAGAGATATATATACACACACATATTTATAATTACAACTGTTAATCTCCACAGATCAACAAGCTCCTTAAAAATAACACTCCCCCCCATCAGCGTACTGAATTGTCCGTCAGCTGCAGACGGAGCGGCTCAGGGGGAGCTCCTCCACCAGCAGGAGCCAGGCTCCTATGTTAGAGCTGCTCAGCTTCATACAAAGTCTTCTCAGAAGGACTCATTTAAATCCAGAGAATTAAAAATACGGCAGATCATCTCACTATCGAGAAAACTGCGAATTTGTGAGGTAAACCACAGACTAATGCAAATAATCTAGTTGGATGCTTCAAATGTGCTTAGTATCTTTTATATGAGTAGTTCTCCTGAGAAACAATATGCATCAGTACAGTTTTTTGCGGGATCAAGACCTAAGTCAGTATCATACATTTTGTAGACTCCAGCACCTTCTATAATATAGACGAGCATCAAGGCAAAATTTTGTCTTGTGCTCTCTCTCAGGTAGGGCAATACTGTAAAAATACACATTTTACTAAACCAGAGATTTCAAGTCTACCCATTCATCACTAGAGCTAGCTGGGAAACAGCAGAAAAAGCTCAGTCTTCCTCTTCCAGAAAAGAAACAAGAAAAGACACTGACCCATTCTCTTTTTTGTGTTGTGACCTAGGCATTTCATCTGGAAGAGAGGAAAATCAAGTCAAGCAGAACAAGGACTTGAACCTGTGTTTCACCTGTTATAGACAAATATTCTGTTCTCTGCTAATTTGGGGCCTCTTTTCCTATATCAGATCAGAACTGTTTTCTCCTGAAAAAGCTTTCCCAAAAAAAGTTGTGTCAAGGCACATAAAAAGCCTCAGTGCTGAAAATGCAACATTTTTTTCAAGAAAAAGTCAGTTTGATTAAAAAAAAAACAAACAACAAACCAGGTTAAATTTAGACACTGCCTTTCACAAACAGCCCACACAGTGGATATTTTCTCCTGATAAGCATCAGGTATTAACCTCTTTCTGTATCTTCAGAGATAATTGGAGCCAACTCCTTGGGAAACAAAATGGAATGTGGACATCTGTTCACTGTAAACATGTAAAAACCATTTTGGACACTAAATTAAATTGCAAATTATATTTTTTATTCTATTATGTGGCAAAGGTAAAAGTGATATATAAGGAAGAAAGGGAAGACTAAACGAGACAGACTAGACAGCACGCGAATAGCAATTTGTGATCTAAGCATTCATCTGAAGATGGGAAACAGGTCAAGCAGAGCAAGGAGTCAAACCTTGGTTTCAGAGAGGGAATGAAGGCCACAGGCAGTGGCAATGTGGGAAGAAATCGCAGCAAAAGCATGTGACAAATATTGAGTGGTAGCAGAGATTAGTGGCCAGCAGATCGAGGGAGGTGATTCTCCCCCTCTACTCCGCTCTCGTGAGACCCCACCTGGAGTACTGCGTTCAGCTCTGGGGCCCCCAACATAAGAAGGACATGGACCTGTCTCCCCTGGTCCCCTGGTCCAGGGGAGGGCCACAAAGATGATCAGAGGGCTGGAGCACCTCTCCTATGAAGACAGGCTGAGAGAGTTGGGCTTGTTCAGCCTGGAGAAGAGAAGGCTCCGGGGAGACCTTACAGCAGCCTTCCGGTACCTGAAGGGGGCCTACGAGAAAGCTGGAGGGACTTTTTACAAGGGCATGGAGTGATAGGACAAGGGGTAATGGCTTTAAACTGAAAGAGGGTAGATTTAGACTAGATATAAGGAAGAAAGTTTTTAGAACAAGGGTGGTGAAACACTGGAACAGGTTGCCCAGAGAGGTGGCAGATGCTCCACCCTGGGAACGTTCAAGGTCAGGTTGGATGGGGCTCTGAGCAATCTGATCTAGTTGAAGATGTCCCTGCCCATGGCAAGGGGGTTGGACTAGATGACCTTTAAAGGTCCCCTCCAATCCAAACTATTCTATGATTCTATGATTAGCAGAGAGTGAAGGGTCACTAACAGAAGTGTAATTCAGATGCTGCAGGGGAAAAGCCCCTCAAATGGGGAAGGAAATAAAGTAGATATGTCAGAATAGAAGATAAGAGAGAAAAAAAAAGCATAAGAAACTAGAGAGTAGGAAATTAAGGCAAGTGGGCCAAGCAAGAGAGAACTTTTATCTTAAACAGCAGAATATGTAGTACATTCAAATCTTTTCCTTTTGATGATGATAACCTCGCTGGGATGCTAAAATGGTTGGGGAAGATGGAAACAAGATCAAAGAGCAGAACTATTTGCAAAAATTAAATGGGCAATGACAGGCAGAGTTTGGCTATTATATTCAGTCGTTTATCAGTTCAGTACTGTTTCTTCATACGACTTCATAGATTGTCAAACCTGTTACTTGGGCCATCTACAGAAGTAACAAGAGAAACTTCCTGTTTCCCAGGCCCCTTCTTAACCTGCGACTGATGATGGCAGCAAACAATTGGACTTCTCCTCTACAGCAAACTGGTACTTGCAGCAAGAGCAAAGATCTAGGAGCCTTGGGAGCAGGGCTCTCTGAAAAGGCTGGAAGTGAATCACATCCTCCCAGTATAAACAATCTCACCAAGAACTGCCTGTTACAATCTGTTCTTTGGTTTGCTCCTGGGACAACACTGATCCGGTTTGTCTTTTAAGAAACCATTTCCACGATCAAATTTATCACTGAAGAAAATGAATACATATCCTCATGGTTGGCAATTTCAACTCCCCAATAGCCAATACAAAAATCTCTAGCAAAATAGCAGTCATACATGGAATGAAAGTCACAATAGGACAATGTAACCTCAAAGGATTCATTAATACGACATTTACCAGTTTCAGTGAGACCAAGATTTTACCGTCTGATCTTTTTGATCCAGGGAATAATAGTTTCATAAATTGCTGGCTTTGCATAGAAAAATTTTAACCAGAAATGGCTGTTCCCTGTTGCCAAATATGATTGTTATGGAAGGCCTAAGAAATGATCCTGAAAATGCCTTCAGGAGTCTCAGTACTATCTTTCTTCTTAGAAGAAAATAGTTACCTTGATGTGGTAATCAAACTCATAGTAATGCTGACCCCTAATGTTTTCAGTAAGACTGCCATTACCCTAGGAAGATATGTATGTACACACATTAGCCCCAAAGCATCTGGTCTTCACAACAACACAGAGCACTTACTACATTAATATTGAACGATACACTTATCCCAGGTTTTCCTTAATAAGCAGAGATTGTTGAAATGAGCTGAATCAACACTGGCTCCATGTGAAGTGAAAAGTCTAACAACAACAATTACCTTAATAAGCATCCTTGTAGTGGAGTATGGACTTAATGCAGAGTGAAGATCAGTTAAGAGCACAGAGGCTCTTACAAAGTATTAGTCTTGGGAAGATGATCAGGACACTCAGCAGAAATCCTTGCAGAGGAAGCTTTAGCTCTCATGTATGAGTCCCTTAATGTTTTTACTCTGAAGATAGTTAGTGTGTGTTGGACTGATCTTGAGCTTTGTGCCTGTAAGAATCAGTGCAGAATTTGTCTTCCCGCTGTTTACTACTTACAGTCATATAACTGTACTGTGGACAGGACAGATCAGAATATCAGGCACCCCACAACTTCATGATTTATCTGCACACGCACTGCTGCATTCTTTACTAGAATCATTTTAACACAGAACCACTCATAGGAGAAGGCAAAAACACCCAGTTCAGACTTAGATTTAATACTTTCAAAGGTATAAGATTAGTTGCCAGTAAGAGAAATTCATCTCTCTTCTCCATGTGTTCTTACTAGCTCCTGCAACAGGCTATGACATCTTTATGAAATCTACACCATACCATCTCAACCAATCCTGAGGCATTTAACATCAGAAGCGTGACTAAATCACTGAGATGAAGGGAAATAGTATTGCTAAAGTGAAATGCTATTTGGACAACTGAGTAACTAATTTGCAAAGACAGAACCCGATGAAAGGAATGCTTTCCAGCTAAATCACTGTCACGTTTTGTGCAATTTTCCTACATGTCATCTCGTGATGACCCATTTTTGCTTATACTCTTCTCCCTGAGCATGGAGAACTATGGTTGCTGCATTGCTGAATTTTCCTCTTAGAAGGCCTGCAAATGTGATCTGACAAGTCAAATGATTGATGGCACCTTGTCCAGCCAGGCAAAATCGGAGAAGTCCTTCTGAAAGACAGTGGGATACTGACACCAACAGTAACATACCGTCAGTATGAAGAGTACGCAAGTCAGAAAAGTTAGGTACACAGACCAACAGGCTAAATTAGACGCTTCCAGAGTGTCACAGAACATATACTTCAAGCTATATTTATACTTACGGTTTTCCAGACATGGGATGGCCAACAGCAGATTTAGGAAATCATAACGTATTTGTAAGAGGAGTGGATAGGAGAAGTTGATGTTTCAGAGGCTCATCACTGCAGAGGGTGCTTGTTTAGCGAAAGTGCTGCACCGCCTCTCATTCAGGCACCGAGATGAACCCCGCGCTTATGGCAGAGCGGGCTCGCCAGCCGGAGAGCACGATTCACAGCTCAGTCCCTTACATAAGACTGCAACCTCTATTCACAGCCATCTGCTGTGGCTGTTGTGTAACAAGCCGTAGTCGACTGTTTCTGCCATCATATGGTAAATTTCCTTAAAATACACGTGCAAAAATCGCTACACAAAGACCTAGAAATTCTTTAACTAGATGCAAGTCCCAAATTTCACAGATGAATGGTAGTTTGGAAAGGCAGCCTTCAAACTCCTCTGCGTGGGGTGGCTTTAATTTCCTTCTTGACTTCTAGCATCTATGGCTTACAGGAAGATACATTGATTAAAACTTTTGATTGACTGGGATTTGCATTGCTAGATATCTCCATTTTCTGTCTTCCTTGGGATTTATACTGAGCTCAAATAAAAGGAATTTTCAATTTCATTATTATCCTTCCACAGATAAACCTTTTAAAGAAGGAGAAGAACCTTTTAAAGAAGGAGAAGAAAACAAATGGTTTTGAGGTTTTTTTGTTTTTTTTTTTTCTTCCTGCTGTCAAAGATATTGCATCTACCCAATTCCAGCTTCTCTCTATTAATTTCTACAGACATGCAGTTTTCACAAGCTGAATTACAGAAGACCACCTATGGCCTAAAAGTCATGGCAAAACCAGACATACCTCAAGACTTTAAATGAAAAGTTCTGAAAATAAAACAATTTTGAGTTACCCGATGCCAATACATTCTTGTCTTCCAGGAGAAGAGATGAACAGAGAAGAATGAGGAACTGATGTTTCTTTAAAACTAATAAAAGGATTTTGGTCAAATTCAGAGTGAACTTTTTTACTTTTCAAAATAAACCTGTGTGACCTGTTAATTAATATTATTTTAGCTAATGCTAAATAAAGATAGATATGAATTTGGTAAAGGCTGACAATTCATTTAAAACTGAAATATGAAACTGAAATCAATTGTAAACCCCCCTTCATTCTTTACAGAAAGAAAGCTCTATGGGGGTGGGTGTGTGCGTGGAAATCTATGCAAACTCATTGCTGGTTGTTTTTTTAAAAGATTTGGAATTCAATGAAAATGGGAAAAAAAGCTCTGTTATTGCACACAAAAGTAATGAAAGCAATTTGATTTAATGCTGTTTGGAAACTGCTCTCAAACTAGCAGGTTGGTTTTGGGTTTTTTTTTTGCTTTTACTTGAGAAGAGTGACACAAACTTAGAATCCTAGAAGTAATTTAAAATAGTCCCCCCTACATTAGAAACATGAAGATCACCAGTACTCTTGTGATTTTAAAAATCTATTCTGCAGAAAAAAATCTATACTGACAGAAAAAAAAAAAAAAAAAAATCCCTGAATAGCATCTATACTGCACATTCTGTGTAAGTCACTGTTAGCTTACCTGTAGAAACAAGTATTACTTCCAGTTGTTTCCTATGCATTAAATGTTGTTTTTAAGATTGTAAGAAACAATTATACTATCAAAACTGATAGTGATTTTGAGCGTGATTTTCTTTGCCCACTGCATTAGTAGCAAATTTGTGATTTCAATTAATTTCTCTTGGGCTTTAACTTTTTGATATGTTCTGACAAAGAACACATTCATGCTTCCTTTTATCAGTGGCGAACCATTTTACTAACACTTTGTTAATGTTGCACTTCTGGTTTTAAGCATTTCATTCCAGTTCTGCAGAATAAAGCCTAAATTCCTATTTTAAAGCAAAAAAAACCAAACAAACAAACAAAAAACAAAACAAGAAGATTCATGCAATTCATACAAAGTAAAATTTTACAGCTTCAGCACAACTCAAATTTGATAACACATTATCTTTTTACAGTCTGTATCCTGAGGTCTCTACGCACATTTGGTCAAAGAAGAGGGAAAACACGCCCCTCATTCCCCCAAGGATATCTTTTCTTTCTTATTTTACCTTTCTGAGGTTTCATATTCCCCAGCCTGTCTCTCATGTGATGCATCTTTTCTCGTCTATAGATAAATTCATTAAAACTTTTGAAGTGACTGTGTTGCTTTTCTCCTTTATTGCTATTTCTATTAAGGCAATGCCTGCCCTCCTTCCTTTCAATCTTTAATGCATCAACACTAACCTAGGTTGATTTGTGATGCATTTGAACTGGAGGAACTCTGTTTATATATCCTTATAAAGAAACCGTAGTTAACAGAAATGTCATACCCACTTGATGGATGCTAACAGATCTTATACTGACTTGTCATTTTCAGGGACTTCACTTGACTATTGTCACCACATAGCTCTTAAAGACAATTTTACAAGGCAATAAAATATCACCTTTTGATTATTTCATTTTTGTAAAAGCTTAATATCCTAGAGCAACATTAATAATTTTTATTCTGTGAACACGCAGTTATGTGGCACTCTTCTTTGCAATTAGATTGATAACACAGCATAAAATGACAATCACTACAAAAGTAACTTGGTCTGCAGCCGCTCCCTCCATATGCTTTTTTTGAATACAAACCAGTCTTAAACAGACATAATTACTGCAGAAGGGCTTAAAAACATTTTCCTTTTGAGCCAAAGTTAAGCCACAAAATTCAGATTTAGATCCAGAGTTCAAAAGGTCTCTCTGGAGTTAAACAAGCCCCATGTTAAACCTGTTTTAGAAGGACTTGCCCTCCACAAGACTCAGATATCCACCTCGGGCTAGTCAGTCCTCCTATTTTCCCTAAATTCTCTTCCACTCATAGCTACCCCTACCTACACCCAACCTTCAAAGTATTTCTAATAGCAAAATCTTATTTTCTCCTATGCCTTCTAGAAATCAAAAAAGGAGGAAAAAAAAATTCAAGATGAATATTGACAAATTTAGAAAGGTTAAGTAAAGTTGACAAAAAAAAATTATTCAGGTTCTAGAAAATCAATAATTCAGTAAAAGACTCAGAAGTTTCATTCATTTTATCTATTCAAATTATTTGAAAATATATTCTGTAAATATTTCACAACTGTGATGCATTTTTTCCTCTATTTAATAACAGTCCCTTTACAGACTACCTTCATGGTGTACAGTGCAGTTAGCAGAAACTTCAAAGCTGTGCTTAAAGCAGGAGACTGAACCTCCTGAGTTCTCCAGACTTCTCTTTCAACCGAAAAGATTTTTGTTTGGGTGTTTTGGGGGATTTTTTTTTGGAGGAGAGGTGTGTGGGTCTTGAGGCTTTGAATACATTTCTGGAGAACCATTTTTTTTCATTTTTAAACTATCTGGAGTTGTTTCACATATTTAAAGTCCAAGTCTTCTAGGAGAGGGGTTTTGGTCCTTTGTTACATAAAGAGGTAATCTAAGAACGAGTAACTGCAGATTCCAGACATGACACTTGCCGGTTTCTCTTTGATGAGATTCAAAAAGAAACATGATATGCGCCATGCTGTCACAGGTTAAAGTATTATATGGCCACAGGCTATAGCTAACGCTACAGGAACAAGACTTCTGACATTTCAAAAAGCCAGTCTAACAGACCCAAAGCGTCACATGGTGGAAATAGAAAAAAAAAAAAAAAAAATCAATGTAGAAACAAGGTGCACGTTTTAACAATCATAGAATCATTAAGGTTGGAAAAGACCTCTAAGATCATCGAGTCCAACTGTCAACCCAACACCACCATGCCCACTAAACCATGTCCCTAAGCGCCTCATCTACACGTCTTTTAAATACTTCCAGGGATGGTGACTCCACCACTTCCCTGGGCAGCCTGTTCCAAGGCCTGACCATTCTTTCAGTAAAGAAATTTTTCCTAATGTCCAGTCTAAACCTCCCTTGGCGCAACTTGAGGCCATTTCCTCTCATCCTATCACTTGTTACTTGGTAGAAGAGACCACCACCCACCTCCCCTCAGCCTCCCCTTCTCCAGACTAAAGAACATAATTGACAAATTTGGGCTGTGCACAAATTTTGGGTGGAAGCTGAGAAGTCTTGAAACCCTCAGAGCAGGGACGATAAACAAAACCTGTTTCTAGTGGCCAGTTCACGTTGATTGTAAGCGGTTTACAAATGAAGTATGATCAGCTTATGGAAGGAATTACATGATGGGGTTGACTGCAACAGCAGAAGCGTGGCTTAATGACCTATAAGCTTTCCATCCTATTTTTCTCCTTTTAGAAAATAATGCATTTATTTTGAAAAAGGATCAGATAAGATTCCCAATATTTGATAGGGGATCCCTCTTCACTTAAGCTTGAGGTCAAATGGGACAACTCGAATGTTAATATGTCAAATATGAAATTAATACTGCACATTATAAAACTGAAACACACTTTCTGCATAGGAAAGGAGTTTTCAATGCTAAGTTAAGAATAAAATAGCTGAGGACGGAGTTCAACATAATTTGATTAAAAAAGGGTAACGTGACAAACCCATTCTCAATGCCTCGTTCACCGCTTTGGAATATCTGCACAGAACAGTCAAAGCTGTAAAGGTTATACTTTGCCTCAGTATAAAAACTGATCAAAAGAAATATCCGTAGCCTACATACAACTTACCTTTCAAGACTTGTTGGGCCAGGCAGGTCTAGTCCAGAACACTATAAAGGATAGTACATGAGTACATTTGTACAATTTATGTTGTATACGAGTTCCTAATCCTATAGATACACACAGGACTACACACGCCTGAAAAACTACTTGAACATGAAGTTATATTAAAGTTGTATTTATAATGTTGAAAATAGAAGTGCTCTACCATTGCCATGAACTGCATTTATAGAGAATTTAGCCCAGATGGAGAAAGCTGAAGCAATGTTTCAAATATACTCCTATCCTTTCCTTTCAGCATGTGACTGCTGTTTCTTTTCTCTTTGTCCTGTTAGTACTTCCTCCATAGATGAAGGAGATGATGACTGAGAGAGGTTCAGGGACTTGTCCTACCCAGTATTAGCAGAGCTGACAGTGATAGTGACCGTGAGCACGGGTTGCATTGTCATGCAGTATGCAGCCTTTTCCCTTACTGGTGACATTATTAATTTTGTTAGGTTCCCTGCAGCTCCCATGATTTAGGCAGGTTTCTCCCATTTTCCAAGATTAACAAACTTCTTATGAAACTACTTGAGTTTGGGTTGGGTTGGGGTTTTTTGTTATTGGGTGTTTTGTTTGTTTTTTAACATCTTTCACTTATAGCCAGAAAACCTGGTTAGGAGTAGAGAAATTAAGGGAAGAGGAAACTGTTAACATCTGTGATGCTTAAAGGTCCAGTAGAAGGGCCTGTGTTTGGGGTGTTTTGATGTTGCTCTATGTGTGTCTTACAACTGTTTTCTTATGAATTTGATCCTAACTTTGACCTGAAGGAAGGTAGCAGGTGGCAGATCTGACTGCAAGAATCCATGGATGCCAATTCAGGAACTCTGAAACACCATCAGGTAGTTTCAAGAGGTTTCCTGAAAACAGAATCTTAAATATCTTAACAGTTTAGTTTAATTAAGCTAAATGGACATGATTTATAAGTCCATATTAAGTATTACATAATTTGTATTCATATCTGTGATGTAAAGTCAAGACCTGCCTAACATACACCTAAAATGAGGTAAGAAGCTGGATTTGGGCTGGTATTGTTAAAAATACTGCAGAGCCATACCACATTATTTGCCACTATGCAACCTCAGACAGTAGCCATGCTGAACAAGCTTGGTTTGTTTAGAGGGCTATTTTTAAAAAAAAGCTCTTGGACATGTAAATAACTAACAATTTTAAGACAATATTGTTGGTATTTTCTGAGTGACTGTGGTCCAGATTCACTTCCCATTTAATGACAAGTTAAAGTTCTGAAAATGTAACCTGCACTACTTACACAGGCAAGGTAAGATTAAAAAACATATTGCTTCAGTATTTCATGCACGTATACTTCAAATAAGCTGAATATTGTTATCAGATGCATCATTAGCAGTTGAACACTTTTACTACTGAGAACCCTAAGCAATCCCACAAAACTCAAATGAGCTGGACTTGTTTGTAAAGCTTAACTGACACCAGTGTTGGCTATGTGCAGTCCAGACACAAGAGCACTCATCTCAGCGTTCAACTTCTAGAAATTAAGCCTTGCATTTCAAAAATTGCTTTTTTCTGAAGCGACCTCCAAATTCACCCTTTGGTGTCCTTCAGCAGTTCTCTTCCTAATCCAAACACACATTCAACCACAAAACGAAGTTTTTGCAAAGCCACACCAGAGCCTTGGAGATGATCATACTGCACTTGACTACTGCTTCAAATACTTTTTGCACTCCTCAGGTTTGTTAATAACAAATTTTTCTGCCACTGAGTGCTGATTATCAGTGGGGTATTAATTTTTTCCTCTCCAGAGGGAAGATAAATACATTACTGATTTAACTCCTGAGCAAAATGTTCATGTTGTCACTGTCCAGCTGCAGGAGAAAGTTTCTAATATCTCCCTTTCAGGCTAGGCATGCTTAGAACAAGTGCATATGCACGTACATACACAGAAATACATTACACTATACCAACACGCAGAAATGTACCTGAACAGAAGCTTTTCCTCTTTCGAATGCAGAGGACTAAATGTAAGTTAAATTTAAAAACTGACTGGGAAAGTACCTATCTCACATTAACCTTCTTTATTGATATTGGAAGAGGGGCCCCTCTTGGGCCATAGGTATGTCCAGTGGATCTATGTCAACATCAAGTCAAGGTCCCCTGACTTACACACCTTAAATAATACAATTTTGAAAGCAAGCCTCCATATAATAAAATAAAATTGCTTTTGTAGTCAGAAGGTGTAAAAAGGACATTTCAGCAGAACCTCAGCTTACTGCACATCAGGTGACTGAACAATTTCATGGAAACAATGCAGTCAGAAACCAACCAGGGTAAGTAAGCATCTCCCAAGTAAAGAGAAACAAGTCTGTGCAACCAACACAATGCTGCAAAGAAATAAGAGCAATACCTTCCGCAGTATATAAACGCTGTAGGGCTTTTAGTCTTGTTAGATGCAGCTTAATCTGGGAGTCTTTTCTGGGCTTTGTATTGTATCTATATACTTCACCTCTACTCTTGAGAGAGAAAAGCTAGAGTTCCCTGTTAAAACCAAGTCAGATAGGTACCACCCTGTCCTATTGTTAATTGATTTTCCTTTCCCCCACTTCTAGGATGCAAAGTACGTTTTTCCTTGACATATACACAACTTCTGTGTTTACACATGCACATACAACTTGGCAGAGGTAAAATCTACCTAGGCTCTGCACTTTACCGTTAAAGGTCAAGCAAAAGGAAAAGCTAAACCAAATACAAAGCAAACTATAATGAGAGCTATACAACACAGAGAACTACAAAACAACAGGTGTCTTTGGCAACAGGCTTTCACACGGAAAAGCACAAGAAAATAAACAGAAAGCACAAAAAAAAAAAAGACTAGAAGAACAAGCATTATTCTTCAAAAAACACAAAACAACCCAAATTAAATTTTAAAGAGCACCCAAAACCAGAAGACTTAATACATTACAGTTTCCAGGTGTAAGAACAAAAACAAGAGATTGGATATGACCCTTTGTTGTCTGTCATTTCATTTAGAAATTTAAGATGAACATTAATTAGTAAATGGATTCACTTCCAAGAAATTCATCTTGGATAATATTTTTGACATAGTTTTGTTAGGAAACAATTTAAAAAGTGCAACAGTGGAGTAGGAGAACATATACACAGATGGTATTCTGGCATATACTGAGCAGTGTAATAGAAAGTTACTTTGTCTCCATATTACTACCTGAAAGCATACCTTTAACTCTGCAAACACAGAGCAGCTTCACTTGTAAAAGTGAAAAAAAATTGGGTTTTGTGTAAGCTGACATTACATATTTTCAAGGAGATTATCATCTCTGCAGTTCCAGGCAATCTGAATTTATTTTCTTTTCAAGGAACCACTTTGCAGCCTGTACTTGGTTTCCTTTTAGATTATGTAATTTTATTTGTTCTCAAGTCAAAAGTAGAGAAAAGTGAATATTTTGGCTTTAAGCAGGGACAGTATTATTCCAAATCATAAGGAATCAAGTCCTCTGATGGCCTGCCCTGCTGCAGCAGAACAGAGACTGGAGGATGTGTTTTTATCCTACCGGCAAAAGCAACACCATTCTCTACACACAACAGCAGTGGTCCATAATATGCCTTCTGACAATAGGCAAAGGGTCATCTCGCATGGCAAGAATAGCCTCCAGCATGGATTAAAAATATAAGAAAAACATTTAACGTACTTGGATCTGACAAGATTGAGTCGGTTTTCGGCAAAAATTGGTCACAGCGGACTCCTTGGTAGCCCTCTTTGCACCTGAGAAAAAGGGGATAAATGACAAACATACGCATGCGATCGCAAAAGGTTAATTTCAAGGTAGTAAAATCAAGTGAAATTCTCCCTGCCAATGCTGCGAGGGACTTGCATATTTACAGTTATTTCAACTATTATGGAAGCAAGGTTATTACTGAAACACAATGGAAGCACGTAGAATCTTTTGTATTTCAAAAAATTCCCCTCAACCCGTTTCGATTATTTCAGAAACTATGAAAAGAAACATCACTTAAGCACAACCCTTCTTTTAGATATAAATTCAGTGAAACAATCAAAGAAAAATCATCTATAAAATAGACATATTTGTAATAAAATAAACTCATTAGGTAACACAAAGTTTTATAAACCTTCTGTACTGTACAAGCCATCAGATTAACAACTTGTTTATCTCTGGCTCTTTGAATAAGTAGGAAACACATATCTAGCCATTAATTTTCGGACTAGTTTCTATTGTGCTTAAAAGATAACATGTTTAGGCATGATAGACAATGCCAGGCGTTGTTTGTAAGTGCACAGTCTTAGATGTCTGTGGGATTAGATTTTAAAGCACATAAACCAGAATATCCTCCTGGCTTAAAAACATGAACTGGCTTTGACTGACAATCTAATACTATTATTTATCTTAAATCCTTATTTTGAAGAAATTCCATTTACTACATTTGGACTGTTCTCAGAAGTCCGTCTCTCTCTCATTTCAACTAAGTGTATCAGAATCAGGCCTTTAATTATTTATTTGCTAAGCAATTTTTCAGAGAGAAGTGATGGACACTTTAATTATAAATGATAGCAACAGGGATTTTGTATTTCCCAAAGCTCTTACACATCATATAAACAATATGCTCAAATCAGCATCACCACCTTCATTAGGATTGACAACTGCAGCTTGAATTATGTGATAATGTCAAGAAGAGAAGTTATCTGCTCCTTCACAATGTTTCTACTCAGGCTTCCTCTAAAAGTTGCCTTTTAAAATGCTTTTGGGTTAATACATTAATGCTTCAGTGAGAAGTACATCTCACCAGCCTTGATTCAGGGATTAGAAAGCACATTTGTGAGCAAATACGTAAATTATAAGAACTGCCATCAGACCCAAAAAAGTACTAACAATCTACAGTAAGAAGAAGATTGGCCTTTTGCCATGAAGGATACTAAGTGCTACTTAGTATCAGCTTCTTACCAGTACTTGTCTACCTATAAAATGACTGACTGGGAAAAACTGAATTCAGATCCTATGGTAGTGGTCACAAGTTATACGCCAAGGAAAAATGTTCTAATTTTTTTTTTTTTAATGCAGAATGTTCAATTAAAATTGTCCACTAGTCAGAAAAACTGAAGAAGTCTCCATATACTCAGATACTGCTGCACACATCTTTTGCCTCTGATCATGAAATATCAGAAGTTGCCTCACATCAAACAGAAACTCTTCTTTGCAGTCTTGAGAAGAGTTGGTAGACCTCATTTCAAAGGCTAAGAACAACCTACATGGGTTGGGGATATTCTTGTCTTTGCATTAGCATTTTCTATTAACTTTTTGACATATATTTGTACCTACCTTGCTTACTATTACCCTATTAAAATAGGGACTTAAAAATCTCTGTGCTAAACTGTTGGTCTGCAAGTCATAGAAATGTTCATCACACAGCCTAATTCCACAGCTGAAAACTTTGATGCTACATGTGAGGATAAAGAGTCGAGTGATAACTCCTGGAAGAGCTGTTTCTAGTGCTCATCAGCATGTGTGAATACCCATCAGCCAGAGGCAGGCAGAGCAATGCTACAAGTACCCTCACGCCAGCGGGAGCAGCCCCCTCCTTTCCTCTCTGATGGCCATCGGGGCACATCTGAGCCAGAAGCTCTGCTGCCTTCCTTTCCTTACCTCTCCATTTCTCACATAACAGAACAGAAACCTTAGACTATCTTCACAGAGAAACAGAGCCTGCACCATTTATTCCTCTGTCAGATGGTCCAGGTAATTAATTGTGGTCTAGGTAATGAATTGTTCATGTCAGAATTGAAGGAGAGAAATTTTGCTACCGTTAGCTGCTAGGGTAGATTTGTGGTGTCTTTATTCCAATCCCAAATCAAACATCAAAAAATATTTTTTGTATCTTGCAAAAATGGCAAAAAGTGCTGTGGATATTTTCACCTTCCCTTTAATGTTGTTCGCAAGGGTTACATTTTATCAGTTGCAAATACAGCAGATGCCGATAAAGTTGGTGGCCTCAAAAACAATCTGATGGAACATTCCTGTAACTGGTAAAGTATCACCCCAGTACAAGACTCTAAGTTAGATGTGTTTCCAGGTATTTCTTTTCCTGACTTTGTAAGAGCAATGGGTTGGAACAGGATATATCACAGAGTCCCTTAGATTTACAACTTCTCCCTTGTAAAACTCGGCATCCCCCGTACCTGACTGAATTGCACGCTGCCACAGCTATGCTGTGCAATCTGGAGAGAATGATGGGGATGGATTTCTTCTCTTAAAAATGTATTTGCTATGATATCAAACTATTATTTTTATCCTGAGTATATCATATATATACTGCTGCTTGTATATACATACATATATCATACATATACTGCTGCTTGTCTCCATCACTGTGAAACTGAAGCATACAGTGATCGGCTGGCTGACTGACCTGGATGAGTCTAAAGTAACATTTTCACTTACCTGTACACATCAATGAACATGCCACAGCAGAAATTTATTTTTGTTACTTTCAAAATTTAGTATAGACGTGGCTGATATATCAAAGAATAAATATAATCTTTTAATGTAATGACATCTTACACTAAGGTAACAACTACTATGGCCATACATAGCTTTTTTTTAAATTATATTAACTTTTTCGGCAAAGATAAAAACTGTCTCCTAGTTTCATTAACAAATGATTTTTGAAATCCGTAAGACACCAAGTAATAGCAATAACTGCTCTGCTAATATCACATCAAAGTTTAAACCTTTGTAATTAAGTCTTGTGAAATAGAAGTCTTGTAGAATATACATTTGACAGTTATAACGTTACAGTATGATAAAAGCTGATCATGTTGTGGCATCCCATACTCTTTGCTAAAGCATCTGCTATCCATCCTAAATGGGCGGATGCGATAACTGCTCACAATACCTGACATGCACACATGCTGCTAGTTGGCATCACACCTCTAAAGTAAAAAAAACCCCACCCCGACAAAAAACCCTATTAAAACAACACTGTTGTGTCACATACAGAAGTTCAGGAAAGTCCAGTTGAGGTCGTTCAATATTGCATATGCAGTGTGAATGATCACATTCATAGTTACAGATGTACTAAAAAAGCTGTGAGTAATCAGGGAAATCCTGAGAAATGCGTTGATGCAGCCGACTGTTTCAGAAATGATCATTTGATTATATGACAAGGAAATGTTTATTAGATATGCCTTTAAAAAAAAAAAGAAAAAGAAAATCAAACTAGGATAAGATATTGCTCGTAGTGAAGCGAAAGCTCTGATCTGCATGTGGGACCCCCACAGCAAAGGATGGAAAGGGCAGTCTCAGCTCCATTCCAGCACCAGAAATCACTTCTGTGCCGAAGCGCTGTGCTGTATGAGCGGGCTCGGGCACACGCTTAAGTGTAAACCATGGTGAAGGGTTCCAGTAAATAGCGTTAATTACGGCCTCCTTGCAAAGTAAATATGAAAATGGAATTCGCTATTTTGCATTCAGATTTTCACCAAAATAACTGTACCTGTCGAGGCTCTAGACCAAAAATATCAACAAAAATGTATGAATGGAATGATTTAAATCCTTCTGTTTAAATGGTATGAAAAGAATCACAGGTAAACTAATATGCAGCTGCTAAAACGCTTGCAAACAGTACATGCCTAAATGGTATCTGCTAAATTTAACTAAGATTATTTTATCATGTGTTTTCACACCTTTCATTGGTAATGTACCTTCTCTCCATTATGTTTTTTAAGGTCACCAAAGACAAACTGCATTGTGCACTGCACTTTACAGAGTCACCCACAACGTCCTTTGTGTGAAAACATACACGCAGAAACACATTTCTCATTCTGGGTGAGTTGTTTTTTTCTTTCTACTCGAGCATATTTGCACTTAAGTATTAAGAAGTAAGCAGAGTATGCGCATTTATTCAGTCCTTTTGTTCCCATTTTAATATTAAAGAGTATTAATACATGTATATTCTAGTCAAAGGGATCACAGACAATTTCTCAGAATTGTTTCTTGTGTCTTCAAGCCTTATGGAGCCAAGGGACATTTCAAACAGATGACTGCATCACATGTAGGAATAACACAGCACTCCAAATCCCTAGATTTCAGATGGGACACACTAGTAAAAAGTAAAGTGAATGTGGGCAGAGGTGTGGCAAACTGCACGTTAAGCGAAGCTGAAGAATAAAACATATCTAAAGCCAGCAGGAGAAAGGGAAGATATTACAAAGAACCTACTTAGAAGAGTTAGGGAAGGACATATAAGTTTACATTTTCCCCAAATACTTCAATATAGAGCTCCGTATCCCTACTAAACTGAAATATTTTAGTTCTCACGGGACGGTGGAGAAAGGAAATATAGTACAAAGACCCTACTTAGAAGAGTTAGGGAAGGACATATAAACCTTATGGCCAAGAAGCCATTACCATCACAGTTTACATTTTCCCCAAATACTTCAATATAGAGCTCCGTATCCCTACTAAACTGAAATATTTTAGTTCTCACGGGACGGTAACGTACAGGAGGCAGGAGAGAGAGTGGCACCAGCAGACTCCAGAGGCTATGAAAGACGATAATGCCGTGAGCCCCCAATCTCTTTCCTCTTCCCCTATGATACTGCCCATCTGTTTGAAATGGGAATAATTATTTTTCTTCCTTAAGTGTGATGATCACATTGCCTTTGACCATGTGAAGAAGCATGCAGAAAATAGATTTTCTGCACAAAGTCCAGAATTTTGCAACCATAAGATATATGAGTTCCTCTGAAATGGAAATTTTGAAAATGACATTTGGAACCTCAGTGACAGACTGCACCAGAAGACAAAGTTGTAATACTATACATCAGGAAAATAAGCATATCCTCGGCCAAAAGCGATTTGTGACATTTAACAGAAATGTCTTAGTAGTGCAGTGCCCAAAAGATGAACGTATATAAACCTATAATCTGATTCTAGCCTTATAAACAGGAGTAATCCAATTTGAAAGATGGAATTAATAGTACCTATGAAAAATGAAAGTTAATTTTTGCAGTGTATTCAGAACAACGCATGTTTCCTTTCACTTGTAAAAGCTACAAAATGACAATCTCAAAAACGCTATTAATTAGAATGATCCATCTCATAATTTCACTGGATTAGTTAAAAATTTTCTCGTGACACCATTACAGCCATTGTACTGACAATCAGATGCCAATAAGAGTACATACTGCATCTCTTATTTATTCTCTAAGGGAGGAATCAGAGATCATGATAAAGAAATATTCCCAATGCTCTAAAAATTTTGATCAAGTGTTTATTTTCACACAGAGAATGCAATATGCTTTATCCTGGGTTAGAGAGCCAGTCATGCAATAAATGTACAGTGGCAAGCCATGACATTGTATAGGCCATTGGGTTGGCCCACAATCTAGCCTGAAATATGCCATAAACAATGAAAAATAATTCCTCTGCTCTGCAGGTAAGCTAAATATAGACTTCTCTGCTTGCAACTAGAATGACCTTAACTGGAATCAATGGAAATTTATATTTATTATCGTGACTGTTATTAGGTGAAGATTTTATTCACAAGGGAAGAAAAAAGTAATCTTAACAGTGAGGGTCAGACAGGATGTTTTGTCATTTAACATGTGCAGCATGCCACTACAAGCAGAAAACAGGCTTCCTAGATTCAACAGATTAGACCATTGAATCACAATTGAGAATTTTCTCAGTGGATACCATGGTCGAAGCCAGACAGAAAATGAACCCTTCATGAAAATCAATAGTTTACTGGTCAGGCACTCACCTGAGAAGCAAGAGATTCGCATTCAGTTTTTGGTGTGAAAATGAAGCATTTAAGACTTGAACCCAGGTTTTCTGTATCGCAGATATATCCTGATCTCTTGATTATTATCTGTTCTAGGAAGGACTGCTCTTGTATTGTTCTTGAGAAGAAAATCAGACGTATTCCATTTCATCTCAAAATAGATTGGGGGCGGGGGGGGAAGACAATGAAAAAGTTTCCCAAAAAATCAGACGTACTCCATTTCATCTCAAAATAGATTGGGGGCAGGGGGGGGAAGACAATGAAAAAGTTTCCCACACAGCTCTAATTATGCGTGAGTGAAACAGTCACGTGTTGAGCCTTGGAGAGAGTTACTACTGTTAGCAGGTAATTGTTTACACCCAACAGAGTTTGTAGTGAAATACAAACCAGAAGTAATATTTTAACTGCAAATCAGCTAATGGTGATTGGAGACTTTTCCAGAAATTGCAGGGCTCAGGAGACAAGGTATATATTGAGCAGTGCTGGCAGAGATGATATTTTTCTCTTTGCAAATCTGTTTCTGTAGTTTCACAATGGAAAAACTTTTTCAAGTTGATATGACTTTTCCAATATGGTTTCATAAAAGGATCATGCAACAACTTAGGAGCAAACTGTTAAAGGAACGGGCTTTTCTTCATTGCGAGAGTGACCATGGGCATTGGACCATAGGAGCTCCAACTGCCTGCGGTCTGCTGGCAGCAAGCGCGCGGGGCAGGGGCACAGACGGGAAGAGGAGAATGAGGAAGGGTGACAGTCCCTAACACAAAATCAGTTACAAAAGCCTACTATAGCACCAGGGGAAACTTCATTAATTCCTCCCTTGATCTATTTAACACTCCAACATATATAATCGAGTAAAGCTCAATCTCCTCCTGAAACGAAACACTGGACTTCAGAGCTAGATGAAAAAAAATGCAGATTTTCCTCAATTGTTTCCCTCAGTGACACAGCACACCTACCTCATCGCACTCCAACCTACCATAGAGAATCACTTTTAAAAATATGCTTCTCACTGGCAGGCTCTATCCTTCTTCCTTGTCCAAAGATGACAAACTGTAGCTTGTAATCACTTTTAAAATGCACCAGTGAGATCATCCATATGGATTCACTATCTAACACAGCCTTCAGGTCTTGGTTGTGGTAACTTTATTAAAACCCATAATGCAATCGTCTAAGTCATATACGACCACAACAATCCAGTAGCCTCTACTACTTTATATCACAATACTAAAGCAATTTCACTAACCAAGCCATCTAGTTACCCAGCTTTACAAACACCGTCAGTAAGCAAAGCAGAAAAAGCAAACATGGATTTTTGACCGCCCTTAGTAACCTCAAATACAAATAGCCACAGGCTTTTAGCACCAAGAAGCAAAAATGATACCTTTTGTGCAAAAACGTGTAAACAGAACCAGTCATTACGTTTAGATAGGTGGGTCTTTAAAATGTTGTGGATTTATGATTGCAGCAATATGTGCAGCTCTGTGACCAGCAGACTCTCAGGCACTCCTTGCATAAAGTTCTAGCCCCTACTGTCTATGCTATGCACAAAATATAACTTACAGTCAATATAAACAGATAAAATCCAGTAAATTAAATTAAAATGAATGCATGGCATTAGAAAGAACAAAAGTGGGAACCCAATAAGGAGTTGGGTAAAGACACCCAACTGTGTTCAAGTATTTCTTGAACACAAACATAAATCTCTTCAGATGGGAAGGCCAGAACACTCACCCCCTCCTCTTTTTCTTTTTTCTTTCAGATTTTTTTTTTCTAAAATAATCTCCACAACAGAGATGTAACTTACTGTATAATAAAGGTTTCATATCAGGGTTTGAACATACTTTATCTTTTGAAGACCTTACAATCTATTATGTGATTGATAAAGATATGTATCTGCCTTTTCTTTCTCTTTTCTTAAAGAAATAAGGTTGACTATTGTGTAAAGAAATAGTATAATTTTTACAGAGTGGATAATATCAACTTTAAGAAAAAAAAAAACAACACCTTTTCTGTCAGTTTTCTTTTATAATGTTGCAGCAGTTAAAAATAAGCAGAGCAAGTAACCACAAAGGAAATTATATTGAAAAGACAGTCAAAGAAGGGTAAGACAAGTTTTTTTCTATATCATTTACCCTAGAACCAGGCTAGCTGAAACACTCTAACATCAATAGAGAAATTGAATCAGACTTTGTAAAAATCATGCTTATCATTGGTATAATTCACTATATTTTTTCAGGATGTAAATTGTCAGTGCACCGCTCTGAAATGGGGAAGTACTATTATGCTCTTGGTGCAAATGGCATAGAGATTAAAGATCACAGCTACAAAAACCCGAGTCATTGCCCAGATTTAGATAATACAACTTTCAACTAATTTGTTGATTCCAGTGTTCCAGGCTCCTTTAGCCTTGGAGAAACTAAATGGGGATACTTTAGTAAAATCTGAATTCTCTAAATCCTCTGTAGGAGCCATTGAACTAAATGAGGCTTTTAGCATTTAAAAAGGAGTTATGTGGATTTGACTTAAATGCCTCATCCAAAGTTATGCAGGAACTACTGAATTATCATTCCTCTCCTGATCTGGATAGTTTTCCTTCTTTGTCTTTCATAAAAGGTAGGTCAGAAAAAGAAATAAAAATTTTTAACAAGAGGTGGTAGTAAAACCATTATAGCTGTCCAGACCTATAGCAGCACCTGAACTAATAATCATTTTCCTCCCCTCAGCAGACCAGTTTTTTTTTTTTATTTGAAGGTGTTCCCTTAAAAAAGAAGAAGAAAGTTTCATATACTTAATCAATGCACATAGCCCATGCAGAATCATTACATAGTGGTTCTAGACTACAGTATTCACTTAAAACTCAGGTTAGGTTTTGTAACCGAAGATATACATTTATTGTATTATTGATAGTTACTTGGTATCAAATTTACTTGTGGCATATCCACATGCAGGTCAACATTTCACACTAATACACAGCCTTTAGGCTTTTCATGGGCTAAGAATTACCTTCACCCACTGAGGATAATGAAATCCTTAAGAAATTATTTATCCCTTTGTTTCCATAATACATACATGTGGATACAAGTCTTATGCATAACAATTTGACGTGGCAATTTAGCAATTGATTGTAATTTAGTTTCAACAATCAGACTCAAGATCAAAAAAAGGTTTTGCATTTAGTTTTTTATTGTAGCAAGTATGTGAGAATTTGAAGAGTGTACAGTTACAAGTCAGCAACAGGTAGCTAGAACACAGTCATGTTTCAAACCCTAGTGAGTAGTACAAACACATATGTAGAAGGCACTGGGATCTAGACAGACCTACTCATGCTGCTGTTCCAATCAAAATCAATGTATTTATTTAAATCCATATGAAACAGACAGATGCTTAGCTTCACTGCTGAACGGAGCCTAATGGATGTGAGCCTCCATCTCTGGGCTGCTACCACGTCTACTATGTATGACAAATCTTGTTATGTAGCTTCAAAGAAAAAAAAAAAAAAAAAAAAGCTTTTACTTGTGATTGAGCTAGGATGCATTCCGTGATTTCAAGAGATGACTTCCTCTCCTGTCTGCTATACTTCATTTTCCATCATACATTTTAACAACAAAATTTCTAGTTTTGAAATCCTTTGTTTCCCTTTCACCTGGAGAACAGTCTTTAAGTAAGACTGTATTTGGGAACTATCAAACCCAAGCGCATTGAGATGACTACAGAACAGACATCATGACGATGATCTGGCTTGTTCAGTCATTAACAAAATGAAATCTTTCCCTCTCCATTCTTAGCTCAATAATACAAAGCAGTAGTCTATTGTGTTGGAGATAAATTCAAATCCAATAGGACTGCATTACTCTGCTGCAAAAAACATGGCTAGAAATACAAACACACCACAGACAGAATTGGGCAGCAGCAGTCACCAAAAATAAATAGAGGGGCCAAGACTGACCAGATTTACATACCAAAAATAACCCATCTGTAGAAGAAATCTAAGTATCCGTCTGAGGTACTGCCAAATGTTTAGCTCAACATATTCCAATGGACAAGAAAAATGAAAGGAGCAAAGATGCAACGCTTCCTTCTGAGATTAACACTACTATTAAACAAAACAATAGAAACCCCAAAAACTTCACTAGAGCAGGGTATGGAGGAGCACTTTGTAACTTCTAGTTGTCACAATAAAACTGGATTTGAAACAAGACTGGAAAAAGTAATCAAGAACATGCAGTCAATGTTGACAAGCACAAGGTCATGTTCACCTTATGCTAAATCTTTTAAAATCATGGTCCCAGGAGACTTATCCTTGCTCATACCGATTAGAAAATCGTGCTTAGTATCGGCTCAATTTTCCACAGCTGTGCTCTAGTAAAATTGAATGTTATGAGGTCGACAAGTAATAACTTTTACTGAAAAGTTCATACGCACTTCTAATTCTATCTAAACAGTACTTACAGTACTTTATGACGCTGCTAGGTCAGACAGCACTGGACAGGCAACACAATTTTTTCATGACATAAGCCTTGATCATTAAAAAAATATACTATTCCAAATCGAATAAAATATCAATATCTGGAAAAATCTTTTTGAAAAGATAAAAATGTGAATAGGTTTCATCAACATTTTTCATTTTAAGAATTTGAATTTTTTAACGTTTAGCTTTTGTTACTTTATATTTGTCCTGAAATAAGGAAACTTAGAGCCTGTGCTGCACAAATTGGGTCCTGAGTGCCAATATTAACTCTAAGTTCTGCAAATGCTAGATTAAATTCAGTAGAGGTGGTTAATGTTTAACAGGACCTTTCAGAAGCAGCCCTGGAAGTGACAGCACTTCCGAACTGCAATTTCTACATTCTCTTTTGCTTTTTGAAGAAAGATTTTAGTGCTGACCTGTACCAGGAGCAAGTTGCCACAGCCTGTTCATTCTAGTAGTTCAATGCAAATTGATCTCATATATCCATACCAAACCAACTTACCTATGGCAGCATTTTGACCAGCCCCAAGCATGGCACAATGCAATAATACTGCCCCTGCCCCGGTGCTTTATTTTTCAAATTTAACTCAATAGAAAGATCAACACAGAATTTCCTAGTCCATGTTGCACCATTTAAAAAAAAAAAAAAAAAAAAAAAAAATCCCTCCTCCTCAACAACAAACTTCAATTTGTAAACCACAAAAGCATTAGAAACTGTCTTCGAATACCATCTAATAAACAAAATGTTTAACCAACTAACTGAGCAATCATTTCTCTGCTATTTTGGGTTTAACCAACCAGAAAAACTGAAAAGCTTTGATTAGGTTTTTCCACAATATACCTCTGCTGTGTGATAAATGATTTACTATGGATGATAAATGAATATAGTCTTTCATTATGTATGGCATTCATCAGCTATGAGAAAGCTTTTGAATAAATGGAAAGTGATTTCATACCATATTCAAAGCCTCATGCAGCTAAGGCACAGATGAAAGCCACATTCAATACTTGAAAAAACAAATGAAAATGAGACCTTTGCATTACATTATGTCTGCCCAAGATTATCATCTTTATAAAAGCCCTTCAAAACTCTTCTTGAAAACATCTTTCAGGGACTGGACTTAGGTAGGAAAAAAAGATATCTGAAAATCAATACAGAAAGGACTAAAAGATGTAAGATTTATAGATGCTATCATGGTGTTCAGTAGGAACCTACTTCACCTTCAAGTGGCCATTTGTTAAAGATGGCAATTATGACAGTAAGTGAGGCAATTCTAAAGAGAGGTGCAAACTCACTAGTAAGTAGTGTAACAGGTTTGCTGGATGCATTTCTTTTCCCAGTTTCCTCCCCACATATATTACAAGCTCCAGTCTACTTAACGAAAGCAATAGTCCTCGACTTTTTTCAAAAACTTTCAAATATGTTTTTCATTTTGTTTCATTGAGTATTTCCCAATTCAAAAATAGAGCCAAAAATACTCAGAGGAATGAAATTCTCTGTTTCAAGCCCAAGCTAGAAGTACAATGGATCCTTTGCTTATCATGAAAAAGTCATGCAAGATTTCTAGTCCAGCCCTGCAGATTCAAAAACATTTTTCAAATTTCAGCAAAATTTTCTAATTATTTTTTTTGGACAAATTTTAAAATACTCATAGGAACTCAGATGCTTGTCTAGTAATAGTATCTATATGCAATAATGCTCTCCTAAACAGCTCAAGGCCACATCAAGCCAATGCTTATCCACAGAGTCAGAGTGCCTCTGCTAGACACTCAAAACCCCTCAGTAATTCAATGAGGTATTTGTTTTGTACCTGTTTTTATACCTGGTTTGGAAAGAATAATTGAAGCCACTCTGGAGGTGCCAGTTAAAATATCCTTAACTACTAACAGATGGTCTACCCAAATGATGTCCCCTCACTTTATGGCAGGAAATAAACGTGCCTCTGCTACTCTATTTTATATGATCAGCACACATCGCATTTTATAGATAAGAACAATGTGACATGCAATGTAATTGCCTAGCAAAGTTCAAACAGAGAAACACTTTCCAAAATAACTCTTCCTTAGCATATTAAGTATAATTTAGAACCCAGAAAATGAATAGTGTTAAAATTCAAGCAAGCCATTTTCTGGAGGTATTTAAAGTTGCTAACTGAAAAACTCCAAATCTTTAAAGCTGGCCCATTATACAGAAAGATTTAGTGACAAGTCTTGCGTAGAATATTTTTTTTCTGAAAAGACAACTATATGTATTGTAATGACATTATGGCATATGTATCACTTGTAGAGTTAGCATAAAATTAGCAGCTAAAGCTCTCCTGCTAATGGATCAACAACTTATCAGTCAGCAGAAAGTGTTGGTGTCAATTGACTAAACCTAGCAAGTTTAACACCTACAGAAGGCAGGAAGCTGCAGCCTTTGTTGCACTACAGCAGCTACTGCAGCTGGCAGTCCACCGGCTTAAAGCTTCAAAACATGCAATGAAGACTCCAGCCCAAAGTCGTTCTAAGTTTACTCTGCTCTCTCCTTAGTTCGGTGGCAAAAGAAAATGTTTGTAGGAGCTAATGCTGGAGAAGCACAAACCTGCAACAGCAATAGCACCACTCAAAAGAAAAAACCCAGTTACCTTATCATCCACATAAAATGCAGGTGGACTTCCACAAGAGCAATATGGCAAGACCATTACTAGACTAAATAAGCAGGAGAATTGATTGAAGGTGAAATGACATGTCTAACATAAAAAACCCCATATGTTTTACACAATATTTTATTAGAACAAGGAAAAAACTTCCCTCTTTGTTCCGCTGTGAAATCTTGACCTGAAGCCTTCTCAATTAGATTCCTGCTTGTGAGTTAAAAGAACCCACATCATTAAAAAGTACTAGCGATTCGAGCATTTTTGTCTACAAGTTATTAATGCAAGTCTATTAAGTTTCACCAGCCAACGTATTTGTAATTTAGTAGGGTTTGGATGAGTGTGTTTCAGACTACAGCATGTGTATTAACTGCAAGAAATTCCATTTGACTACTGACAGTACCTGTCCCATCAGTGACATCATTCTTTATTTGTGGAAAATGGAAACTTTTCCAATGTAAAACAAGGAACGTCAATTTACTAACTGTAAATAGTAACAAAATTCTAGGTTATGAATTCAGCTCAAGCTCCATTTTTTGCAGATCTGTTCAAGAATCTTTTAAAATTATAATTATTTCATTACTTCTTGTAAACACATTTCGTACTTCACCACTGCCCATCAATTGCGGAGGGTTTGTTTACATGACACCAAGTCTTGTTAACAATGTACTTGAATGCAGTTATTTTCTATAGAGGATAAAATTTCCAAGCTTTTTAAAATGTAGATTTTCTTCAGAGTGAAGAACTGAACCACACCAAAACCCAAGGATGCCATGATGCTAAAAAAAAAAAAAAAAAAATCAGGATAATGTTTGTTCTCTCAGCTTGCGTTTAAAAATAGTAATTCAGTTACCTAGCAAGTCTCGATTAACACAAAAAACACGGAAATAGTTGGAGACATGCTGATGAACACAAGCTATGCATTATTTTGAAGAAATGTATGCCTTAGTTTAAGAATAAGAATGACCCAATATAATAAATATTGCTAATAGAAAACAATTCTAACAAGGGTGGCAGGTGGTTTTCAAAAATTTATAGCAGAGATGAAAGCATGGTATTTATTTCCGATATTTTAAATAATAATAAATAAATATTATTTCCAACATTTTAAAAGCTATTTTTAATACATTATGTCCAAGTAGGCTAGCTACCCAAAACAGATGATACGCAGCAAGTAGGGGCAAATTTATGTTCTTCTATGTCCATTTTAATACTTGCCTAACATGCAAAGCATTACTCTGGCTGACACAATTCTCACTACTGGCTATGTGCTAACGCACAGGAATCCAAAACATGTTATTTCATAGTTACTTGTGGGCAGAAAGTAGTAGAACCAGGACGTTTTAATTTGCTGGCTTTCCTGCAGCTTCTGTAGGAAGAGCAGCAGAAACAGAAACATTATTAGAGACAAGCGAGCTCCCAAGAATTGTGCCAATATTTACACCCAGGTTAACACTACTGAGAGGGTAAAGTCCTTCCTAGCAGTTCAGCTCTGCAGAACGCCAAACTCTCTTAGATTAAGGTATACAAAGTGCTTAAATTCAAGCAAATAAATGGAAGCTACATGAAAAATAATGATGCATTTAAGAGAACAGCATTCACAAAAAGACCTGCTACGTTCGAGTTGACAATTTCTATCTCTTCTCAATACTTCTTTTAAAAGTAGACAGTTGCATGAAAAGTCACCCATGCTCTGCCACCACCTGCCAAACCCAACAAAAATGAAAACTTTGAGAATTGGAATATTACTAAATAATGGTAACTCCAACAGGTAGCACTGACCTGACGTGCTTGCTGCCAGAAAATACTGATCATACATACAAGACTCTTGCTTGATTCCATTTTCAAAATAATGGCAGCTGAGGGCGATAATCAGGAAAGTCATTATGTCCCATTTAAGATCATTTTGCAGATTAGAATTAGTCTCTGACAAGATGTCCCTATGAAATTTGAGGAATACATTTGCTTCTCTTGAATTCCTAATCATAAATCAACTGAACTCAGAGACGTGTTTCTGATAATTCTCTTCTGAATTCAGGTGAAGGGAAAGTGGCACAGCTCATACTGCCTTTTAGACAGGGCTACCAAATTTTTCTTGTCACATCCACACAAAGAGAGCAGAACACGTCATTCTGATCTTATTCATTCTTATTTTCAAGGGAAATAAATACTAAAGACTAAAGCCTTTATGGGGAAGAAAGCAGAGGATATCTGCTCCACAGCTCTGCTCCAGGAGCCACGCGGCTTTCCTCCTGCGTGACCAGTCACTTAGCAGCATTACCAGTCACAACGCTTCTGTAACAGCAGCAGAGTAGGATCAGCACAGCCTTCCCCTCAGCTGGAACTTTGTGAGGAGAAATTGTCAAAAAACATGCAATAATGGTGGTAATGTAAGCATCAAAGCTATGCAGGTAATAAAATAAAGATACCTTTGTAATTTTCTGCAGAAAGCAGAAATCTTGCATTGTCAAGCTCACTCATTCATTAAGCATGTTTTTCTTCAGAGGAAAAATATTGAGACTTTTTAAAAAATGAAGCTACGTTAATTAAATATGCATAAAACATTGGTTATAAGGAAAATTAGGATATTCTCATTTCCTTTTTAAAATTTAACTTCTAAAATATTAATATGTCAAGTAACAACAAAGCAAAGCTTGGCATTCCCATCGGCTTTCATGCAGGATATGAGTTCCTTTCTAGAAATAGGATATAAAGGCCCCTCGTAATCTGGAGCACAGAACAGTAAGAAGGGAGGAAAGCCTTGTCTGAATGACCTCTGAGGCTGGATGATGAATGCAGACATTGTGGATATCAGCTAAACCACACGCATGCCAGGGCCAGCACAGGTACGTTATCTTAGACATGCGTACCTTTACCATTTCAGCTTCAAGACTTTCACCATTCTTCCTCCTTTGTTAGAGTCTTCATGCTAGTAGACCCAGAGAGATTCAGAGGCAAGACTCTCCAGATCAACCTGGAGCAAATCTGGAGAGAAAGAGGTGTCGCTGGAAGAAGCCTGCTCCCTGCTACACCCCCCAGTTTTCCACCTGGGCAGACTAGGACAGTACTCAGCAAACCAGAGCAACTTTCAGGGGCTGCCTGTTGAGCAGAGCATCCCAACAACGTAACTGCGAACAGCACAGCCTGGGGCTCCTGCAGGTACAACGGCCAGTTGTACGCTCTGGGTGCCCAAAAAGCACTCTGAAACCAAGACACTTTTGCATCTGATCCAGCCTTCAACATGTCAAAGAGATGGCACTAGTACCTTTATAAGTTACAAATCCGTTACATTTCACTGTCAGGATAACCACCGTGACAAGCCACTTCAATCTCATCCTTCGACCTCTCTTGAGACTTGTTCAATTCTATAAACACCTCAGAAACCAATGATTTTGTTGTTTAAGTGTAACGTTATACTAATTTATTCAAATACTGTTTATATGATGACACAGTAGCATACAGCTCAACACAGATTACTGCCCATGTATTTACTGAGCTTTTTGGTAGAGTTTGGCAGCCAGAGTTGTGTTCCATGATGCAGCAATTACTTTATTAGGAGTAACTGAGTTAGCTAATCTTAGGTTAGCTCAGACATTTCTTCACTCCCTTTGTTACAGACTTCCAAATAACGTATTGCCATCCTTGATATTTTCACACCATTGCTATTTACTGGTATTTCTCCCCTTATAACTGCACAACTAAATAACTGGACTTATATAAAAATTGATTATTCAAAAGTCAGACAAGCCCTGCAGTGAAACATGTTTATCCCATGTTTTGTGCATGGAATAGAAATCTTTTCATATATCAACTATGACTGGAGTCATTACTCTACAAACTCATCATCATGCCTCTAATGAGGTGGATTTTTTTTCCCCAGTGGTAAGTATTTAGTAAATTCCTTTAAACATCAGTACACAGATCAGAAAATAAAAAGTGACCAGGCTTGCTTTTTCCAATAATACCAAATACCCTTTTCCTTTTTGGTTGTCTTTACTGCCTTTCAGATTTATTAGAAATGAGACGCTTATTAATTTTAGTTACTTTCACAAACTGAGTGTGTTTCTAAACCGAAGAGAACTCTTCTGAAAAATATCCTCATCATGTTATGCTTATTGCCCAAACATGTTGGCTCTTCCTTGTTAGAACTATCCGCCCCTTTACTCCCCTCCACCACCACTATTTAAATGATCTACGTCGTAAATTCAATTTGGATTCTATTCTGTTAAAGATGATTTGTAATATATTTTGCATACAAAACAATGCTTATGTTTTGAAATATGGAAAAAGAATAAAACTGGTCTTAGAGCTATGCTACTCCATTTCTATAGAGAAAAGATAAGATTCGGTAACATAATAATGCCTTATTACGTCCACTTGAAGAGCTAAAAAACCACAGTTCTTCAGCCCCAGTATGTTCCTACCGAGTGCTTAGTGGGGAAGAGAACTTCTCAAAATATATGAGTAATATTTTAAAGAAACTAAAAAGATAACCAGCTTAAAGCAAGTGGGGGAATCCATATACTTGGCAGTTTAAAATACTCTTAATTTACCTCATAGGAGTTTAAGTTCAAGATTTATAAGGAAAAAAACATCAATTGCACTTAAACCTGGTGTACCTTTCAATCTATTTTGTGCTAAACAATCAGTAAGCATTCGCATGGGATTTACATGAAATGGTTTCATTTGATTTGATATAAAACTAAAAAAAGGTACCCTGATGCAATAGAAATTGATACAGCAGTGTTACCAACTTAAAGCTAGTTAAATTAATTTAAATTAATTAAAGGATTAATCATTTGAAGTCTTAAAAATAACATTAAGGAAAATACATACTGCTGCCCTTTCCTTTTATACGCTTAATGAACTTCTTAAAGATTGCACTATTGATTTAAATCCATGTTTTTCAAATCCGTGTTTTTCAAATCCATGTTCTTATTAGTTTGCTTTGTTTCTAGTGTTCCTCTGGAGTTAGAATAAAACAACATGAACGAAACCAGATATATTAGGGGCAAAAGTCAAGTTAAACCTGAGCTAGAAACCAGCATTTTAAAGCCTTAAATTGACATAATCTCATGTGATGCATAATATTAAGTACTTTGGTTTGTTCTTAGTCATTTTGCCATGTCAACTCCTGACTTTATAATTTAATTTACACAGTCTAATTGCAAGCTAAATGCTCAAAAAAAAAAAAAAAAAAAAAAAAATTACCAAAAAACCTAAACCCATTTTGGCTTATAATACATAAGAACTTGACATTATTCCATTAATTTCAGAATACATTTCATGCATTCCAAAGCATACGGGTACTACACTTCACAAAAATAATATTAATAAGCATAATAACAATAATATTAATAAGCATATCTGTATTAATTTTAGAAGTCAGGTAAGGATATTTTTGTGTATTTCAAATAATTCTTTTCAAGAGTCTCATCTTTTGATGGTAATCATAAACACAGGAAAATTTTTCATCTACATCATCGACAAAAACATGTTCTTGATTTCATAAATAATGGTTTTCCCAGATATGAAATATAAAATTATACCTTATTTAAACAAACTCAACCTGCAAAGATTTACAGCTTAATATAAAGGCTTCTGTCTCTAGAGCCATATCACGGAAAATTAAATCCATCAATCCTGGAAAGTGTTTTTCTTTTTTCTTTACTTCAAATTCTACCAGAGTCAGGGAAAAAAAGTTTCAAGTAATTAGCAGAGTTTTGCATATCTATCACTCTTAATAACCTGAGTCCCAGAGTGCTATGGAAGGGAATCAATTAAATGAATAAACAATATAGGAGTCACAGGAAAGAACTGCTTCCTTCAGGACCTTCCTGGAGTTTGCTTCTGGAAGACGGAGGCCTTTCCATCTCCTCCTTTCCCTCCAGCTTTCTGTAGTAACCTTTCACCAGTTCTTACACTTGGGAAAAGAGAATCCCTGATAGCAGGTTTGGAACACTTTTCCCCCTGCTTTCTTTCTTATCCTCCTCTATTCTACAGGTTTAACAACCTGCCTCAAAAGCAATACATCCTCTGAAGTGTCCCGATCACCTACATAGCCTAGATTGATCCAGAATTTCAACTCTCAAAGATGCTCTCTTGGAAGAACACCACATATGACATTTCATGGACAAAGTTAATATGGCACAGAAGCAGCTGCATGGTGATTAAAGGATTGACGCGTCTGGTACGAGGAGAGGCTGAGAGAGCTGGGATTGTTGAGCTTGAAGTCAAGGCTCAAGTGGGATGTTATGGATGTGCACAAATGCCAGGTGGGGGGACTGAAGAAGACAGAGCCAGACTCTTCCCAGTGATACCCAGTGAAAAGACAAGAGACAATGGGAACGCATTGAAATACAGGACACACCACTTAAACATTAAAAACCCCTCTGTTTTACTGTGAGGGTGGCAAAACACTGGAGCAGGTTGCCCAGAGTATCCATCCTTTGAGGTATTCAAAACTCAAGTGGACAGTCCTGAACAACTTGCTGTAGCTGACCCTGCTTGAGAAGGGATTGGACTAGGTGATCTGCGGGTGCCTTCCTACCTCTAATGATTCTGTGATAACCAAAAAGATCATTTCTCTGAAAATTACAAGAGTTCCCACAGTAAAAAACAAAACAAAACCCCCAAATCCTCAACGAAACAAAAAACCCCACAACAAATCTCCACAAATGCAATTTTTTCTAGTGAAGCAAAATTTACCTGAAGCCCAGCATATTTCCTAAAGCCCAGTATAACTGTTAACAATCATTCGGCATCATGAGAGACAGATGAGAGGAAAACAGATTTCCATATCTGACAACAACATTCCCTGCTTTCCAAATGAAGTGCTCACATGAGTCATGGAAATCAATCATACAGGCTTCTTTACTTACTAAAGAAAGACCTAGGATCTATACATAGACATCGTTTTCTCCTCCCTATGCCCCAAAGCTTGAGGTCTGGTTTCATCATCTTTGCTTTAAAAGTAACTCACCTCACTTAGAGCTATAATACAAAGAATAAATGACATAAGTGAAATGCCATGTGTGAGCTGATTATATTACAGTTTCATTTTTTCCCTTTTTTACAAAAATATTTGAAGACTTTTGACCTTTTGATCCTATTCTGATTAATACAGTAAATTGCACCCTGGGGAGGCAAAAAAGAGGAAGCAAGAGCTAAATCAGAGACAGAGGGAAAGCAAAAGACTGCATACAGCTTGGAGAAAGCACTTTACAGCAAAGCAGATGGCTGAAAAAACAAGATCTTTTTCTGAAGTCTAGCTGACGCTATCTGTACTAATTCACTATCGGAAAGCAACTACCAAAAATACCAGTACAATACAAGCATTTGTAAAATATCGCACCTATTTTTGAACAGCCTCTTTCAGAGGCTTACTGAATTTTTTTCCTCAAGAAACATTTATTTCAACAATCACCCTAACTTCTTTCTGTATGTTCCCGCTATCTCAGTATATGGAGCTGCAGATTTCAGAAAAAGGAGAGCCTTTAGTGATTCATAAAAGTGAAGCAGCACTAGTGATTAGGATGAGAGTAAAGGAAAACCAGTTCTGAAGTTCACTGTGTATAACTGAGCTCATCCAAGCCTTGTATCTTCCTTCGGAAGAAGGAACATGTATACAGGACAAAGATTTCTCAGAGGAAGTGGAAATTGAAATAAGAATTAGTCATGGGACTTCTAGTCTAAAGTAGAGCCTCATTTTTTTTCCCCACCACCTTCATGTCCAACCGGCATCCAACATTATCTTAATGATACATGGAAAAATCTAATTTATTGGATAGCCTTTTTGCTGCTCCTGTATTTCCAGCAGGACAGGATACCTATGTACTATCTGTTGCCCTTCCATTCACAGGTTTTCATAAGGAGAGGATATGTGAATAGATGTGGATAGCATGCAATAACGTCCTGGTTTTATCTGGTATCATACCATACTGCTTACCTAGCTCCAGCTGGACTAAAAGGCAATTCGAGTAATTACAGCTCTTTTTTACTAAATTAATGCTTGCCTAGTAGTCAAATGTTAACATAACGCAGGTCTCCTCACGTGTTACCTGCAGTGCATTAAGCACAGAATCTATTTTTCATGCCCAACTCTCTTCCACACTTCCAAAATTTTTAAAACGCACACTGACTTCCAGCCACCGCAACTGATACTACTCAACAACTTGGCACAGCCTCGGCTCTCTTCAGGAGGACAAACATCAGTACTCCCTAAAGGCTTTCTGCACTCTAATCCCCTTCCCAGTTTAGCACCTACTCTTTCCTCCCCAGCCACCACAGATGTTTAAGTCACTCCTACATGACCCAACATTTGCCTAATTCAATTTTAGAAGGACAATATTGCCCCTAAAGCATTCTGTTCTACTTGCTGGTACAGCCACAAAAGCTGCCATCTGGTGGTGGGACTTCAGTTAATTAAATCCATGTTTCAAGATTTCTGGCCATCTGGTGAGACGATAAAGCTTCCTTGTTACAGCACAGAGGAAATATACCCAGCTGAGCTGCACTTACCAGTACGATGCCTTTTGAGTGAAACCAGTTCTTCACCCTCAGCGCTTTCCCGGCAGCAGCCTGGCAAGACCTTCCTGAGAGGCAGAAACTCAGGCTACGGCTACTCCGAAGCAGAATTCATGCTATGGCCGCCTTGACTTTTTGGCATGCCAAGACAACTCCATTTAATTTAGAAAGCCTGCAGCTCAAATAGGCAACTATCTCTAGGTGGAACGAAGTCTAAAAATTAAAGCATAGCGTGGACCCACACCTCTCATGGGAACATCAAGTTTTTAGAATCCAATAAAAATGCAAAGATTGAGACGTATTCGCCAGAGCCATCATCTGATTTTAATACCTTCTCCTATACCTATACACCATGTTATGTAAGCACTTACACCACTCAGAACTCTCTTGTTCATTATATTAGATTCCTTACGTGCTGCAGGGTGAATCAGGCTCCCTTCCTACTTGATGTGAGTCAGAGCCCTTTCCACAAGCAAAATAACAAGTTTAAGAAAATCAGCTGTAACTGGTGAGAGAACAAAAGCCTCATCATTTTTTCTTCTCTTTTTATGCTAGCACTACACTAGCTGCTTTGTATTTTATCAGTTTTGCTTGCCTGCTTATGCACCTACTTCAGCTCTCAGTAAACACAGGTTTCACAACTATAAATAAAGCATACATGAAATATGCTGCTGTCTACAGTTTCATCTCCCGCTGCATTTTCCTAATCTTCTGCAATTTAATCACCTATGTTCCGTAAACACAGATCCTGTGGCACTTCAATACACTTGTGGATGCTCTAGCAGAAGAGGACTGCTGTCATTTCTAACTATTTTAAAACTCTGAACAGATGTTAGACTGCACAACATAACAAATAACTTTAGACAAGTAAGATGAGATGATTTTTCCAAGACATTTATAAAATTCCACTATGCTTTCTTAAATCCTAAAACTGTTCTGAGGCCGAAAACTGATTTTTTACAAACGATGTGGATATTCTATAGTCTACCTGAATTTTGCATCATCCTTTAAATACTCTTTCTTAGTGACAGAGCCTACAGGAATTACATAACTATCTTTTTCAAATATGTAGTGTCACTGAAGGTCCCAAAATGATGGTTTCAAAACTGTTCATTTAAAATACCCTCCCCATTTAAGCATCTGAATAATTAGTCCTTATTTTCAGAGCTCAAACATGTGAAGGTCTAACAGTCAATGGAACTGGCACTTGGCCTCTGAGGCTGATCCTGTCGGCCTCCGAGCTTATTCCCTTGCTCCAAAGAAGCACTTAACCACGGTTAATTTCCAGTGTGAAGTTTCAATGGGAGCACTCACACGCCCTAAGTTTAAGTGATTTTTGGAAGGGTTGGATGGGTAACTTCCCTTGTATCACAAAACATTTCCCAGTTATACTCTCTCCCAACCCTCTGCTGGACAAAAAAGGTTTCCCTGGTGGGAAAAAAAAAATATCCAAAGGATAAAGGAAGTCCAAAGAAATCAACATTTCTGGAAATGAAATTAAAGCTTTTAAATACACATTTTAAAAAAAAAAATTCTGAAATTCTCAACACTTGATGAAAAAGTGTCCAGCATCCATTCATCTCGAGAAATGCATCGTACACATTTATACAGACAGGGAGGTTCCCACTGCTTCAGAGAAGCCACACAAGACTAGTATTAATAATGAAGCATCAGTACAGTTCATGTCATAAATCTGGGCCTTTGACTTAATTTAGGATTTAAGTGGACTGTAACCTAAGTCCTTAATCTAAGACTAAAGTGGACTGTAGTTCATAGCTATTTCCTTATATATTTCTGAATTTTCTTTTGGAAGAATAACAGGAAATAACCTATGATTCTAATACTTGTTATGCGTTTTATTTTTACAATCAATTTATCTTGCACGAGTAAAACAGAGAATCATCACTGTAGTCTAACCTCAGCCACTTTCTAGTGCTTAGTCAGTAATCTTTTTTTCTTTCTTTAATAGAAAAAGAGACGGTTTTGCTTGTTTTAACTGAAATACTAGATGTATTGATTGAGAATGGATAGAGACAACCCCACCCAGCTTGAAACAGAAAAAGTTACATTACGCACAGGATTTTAAGTCTTGTGAACTCAATGGAGCTGGTATCAGTACAAATACATGTGTAAAACAGGTCAAAGGAGTACACTATTTTTTGGGCTGTAAGAGAATTTCACAGAGCACCTTTAATATAGATGACATGCACAGAGACTATTAAAAGAAAGATTCCTAGAAATACTGCAATTTTTTGTAAAACCTTTTATTTACAAAACCTGTTTTTTTGAGAATGTTTACAACACTGCTTTTTGCATCCTTTGGCAATAGAAAGATTTGCCCTCACATTATATTAAATTAAAACATCCCATGTCATAAGCCTCGTGCCACTGTGGCTTATAGGATATTAGAATCATCAGATTTTCATCACAAAGGCTTATATCCAGAAACAAGCTACAGTCAGTCAGACATTCATTATACATACACAGAAAGACAGTAAGAATACTAAAAATATTAATACCTAGAATAAGGGTGGAAAGCGCAATCAAACCTTGCAGTATGATTTTTAGCTGCAATCAACCAAGAGTTGCACAGCTGGCTGACTTTTACAAAACAGTAATTCTTAAAAACAAATAATAATCTGGAAGTGCCTGAAGCATGCTTAAGCGCTATCCTTTTCATGGGCTGAGAACCATCTGGACCAGTTCCAGGTGATCACCTCGCAAATACACCTGGATAACAAAAGTAGCCACCCAAACATTTCAAGTAATTCAAGCGTGTATTTATACTGTGTTGTGTTGGTTTTTTAAAAAACATACATTCAAATCTTGAATGAAAAAAATCATGTCGCAGACAGCTGGATCCCTCTCCCTCATTTACAGCACTGAAAGATTCGCTGTCCTTTATTCCTTTTGAAGTGCAATATGGATACACACAAATGTCTATTCAGCCCAAAATGAAGTTACTTAACCATTAAGAATAATGAGAGACCTTCCTCTTCTGGATAACTTTATCATATTTGGATAACTTTATTCCCAAATTTTTTTTTCCTCATTCTAATTTAAATTAATTCTGTATTCTGTTGGGAGCCAAACCCTGTACAGCAATCCCTTTGTTCGTTAATTCCCAGAAAACCACCACCACCACCAGCAGAATCTCCTCTCCTCTCAGCACTAACCTGGAATCACGATGAAAAATACTGCATGGAGGGGTTCTCCATTGCTACTCTAAAATTATCACTTGTATATAAAGAAAATATACTTTGTCCTTTACTCCCTTTTTCTAAGACCCTGTTTTAGGAATGATATTCGTATTTTAGTATGCTTTCTCAGAGAAAAATGTCTACTATAAATGGTTTTATATGCCTCACAGTTCTCCTACAAAGCTTTTAAATCAGATGTCTCAAACTCAGAAGTTTCATCTAGGTATTGGGCAGGGGAGCAACCTTTCCTTTTTTTCCCCCAGTCAAATTATAAATTTAACTACATTCTTGTCCTAAAAGAATTGTAGAGAGTCATAAAATAAGACAACAGCAAACAGGCTGATTTTATGGATTCTTGAAAGCCTGAAGTTATCAATCTGGATAGCAGAAGAGAAAGAAAAGAATTGCCTCACTGGAGATGACAGGCAAATGCTGCTGGTAGCAAGGACTGATGTGGTCACATGAGCCATCATCATATTTTCTTTTCTTTTTTCTTTGTTTGTTTTTGTGTTTGTTTGTTTGGGTTTTTTTGTAGCTCTTTTTCTGATTTAGCTGCTCGAATGCCAGTTTTACCTATTTCAGTGATTTCCTTCAGCTTTGGGTTTTTGTGTTTGTTTTCTTTTAAGTTCTGTGACAATGTGACAGCCCCAATAATTGTATCATATGTATACAGTGATAGCCAGCAGGATAGCAAGCCAATTATTCAAAGGACACAGATATTTCTATATAGAGGATAAGACCATTATATCAATGTAATTTCCAGATGGATACACAGGCCTTGGAAAGAAATGATGTACCTAACTTCAACTCCATTCACGTAAGAAAACACCTGGTAGATATGCCCTATATTCTACCATTAGTAAGAGACAGAAAATAAGAAGTTGTATTCATATATGTCTCTGGGCATTTTTAAATTATTATTTGCTTGCTATTTTCAAAAAAAATTCTTGTGCTCTATGAAAAGAAAGTAAAAGTAGGAAACTTGTTTGGGCAAAATTTAATTTCTCTATATATCACTGTGCCATATTTTTTCTGACTAGAGGTAAATTCAAATGAAAATTGAATGCAAATCAAACTGGCAACAACGGAAACCCAAGGATCAGATGAGAACTCCCTTTTTCCAAAGGCTCCCTAGAATTTCACCGCAGACCCAAGACAGCTAAGACTCCTGTGAATTATAGCACAGCCTTGCATGCTTTAATATGATAATTATATGGTAATTGTACCAAATACAGATGGGCTGAACAGTTAATATTAAATTGGCATTTTTCCTATGGCAAAAGCAGTACCTTTTTCACCAGCAATTCTAAGTGAAATTTAAAACTACCTGTCATATATATTTATGTATATTCACATATATATACACACTACATATTGAAAATACATATTTTTTATATATATCACAAAGATTTGAAGAGGAAAAAAACCCCAAGTATAAAGGGCTAACATGTCTCTGGCTTGCAAGCCGTCAAAGTGGCTGTAAATGATTTAAAGACTTCTGCTATTTTACAGCAAGTGGATAGGTTTACATATACAATAACCAGAAAGAAATACAAGGAACTGAGAAATCTTACACTATGATTTTCTTTAATCAAACATAAAAATACTTCATCCTGTACTGTATTCTTCCTACTTGAAGAAAACGCTTCATAGGGAAAAAGCGCTCACAATTTCCTCTGCAAAACAAAATTGCCAACCACCTCCCCTCTCTGAAGTTTATTAAAGGAACTATAGGATCAAACAACAAAACACCTTGATAGAACTGTGCTTTACATTTGGTAGAAGAAGCGTTCAATTGAATGTGCTTGTAGCCCTCTGACAGAAAGCAGAGACTCAGACTTGCTGGCAAGTAATGGGAGTTTTATGTCAATCTTAGCCTACCCTGAGGATCACCTCCCAGTCCCTGTTTTATTATTTGATTTTCCAAAAGATTATTTTCCGCCAGCTCCCAGAAACAGAAAAGAAACAAAAGATTTCATGATGTCAAATCCTTGTCACTAAACAGATTGATTTCATTTTGGCATCTTTGCAATGTGACGCTGATAAAAAGCAATAACGACTTCAGGATAATTATTTAATCCCAAAGAAATGCATGAATAACTTCTTTCTTTACTCAGAACACACAGACCCACAGAAATTTAGAACATCCAAAATATTCTCATTCTGAAATAAACAGGTATTTGGCAATGTTACATTCAATATAAATATTTGATGGTTTTCCTGTTGCTGTTTTTATCAATTTCTATTGATTATCACTTAAAAGTATCAATAAAATGCATTGCTGATTTGATGGCAGCTGTTAAACTTCTGCAGTTTTATCATGAAACACTAGCTAAAGCATTACTTCCATGTCCGGTACGTTCAGGGATATAATGCATGCTAATTGAAAATACAACAAGCATTTCAGCTATGCACAATGAGGTTTTTCATAACTCTCAGACTGAATGTTAACCCTAACTTCAGGAGCCTGAACTTTCCTCATTCTGCACATTTTCATACCCAATGTTGTAGATACGGAATGGATCCGTATTCCTAACTACAACAGCATTATTAGCCAATAGCAATTTGGTGAATTTTGTTCCTTGGGAAAAATCTCTCGCCTAAGAGAACACAAAAATGAAAAAAAAATATGTACGGATACTAAAGCATGTTTATAAAGAAACATCCTGTTGCTTTCACATAGATACATCCCTACCCTAGAATAGTTGCCTTTTTATCAGTGAACAGCAATAAGAAATTAAAATGATGTGTTTGCTACTTTTAAATCTTAATTTAAGAGAGGCATATTATGCATTGTTGCACCTTCATGCCCTCACAGTTTATTCATCGCCTCCCCATACACAGGCATTTCATACAACATAAAGGGATCAATGAGCCTCAGAGTGGGAAGGCCCAGAAAAATCTTATTTCTCTTAGCTTCCGATTACCACTTAGAACACAAATGGTACTGATGATAAAGCTGTCAATGCCTGGCAAGTAACCTATGTGGAATTAGTTAATGCCCTTTCTCCAGTTGTGAACCATAGGAGTGTATTTTTCTGAACCTCCCACCACAACCTGCATTAAGAGGACAGAATGGGTGAACTGAAAAATATAATTCCCCATGGTCAGAAAGTGCTGTAATCATGCAGAGAATAGATCTTACAGTTAGAGCAACAATATCCTGAAGTGGGAATGAATACCCCATTTTACTGTCCACACACTTGATCGGAAAAATAAAAATGTTCTCAGATGAAAGGAGTATTCAAACTTCTTCTTTGTATTTCAATGATATTAACATAGACTCAGAACCTACGTTTTTTTGACAGAAGATCCTGCATCCTGGCAGGATAATTCCTTTCAATATTACAGATCTATTTAATAAAGGTTATTGTATCTCTGGATTTCTGCAGAGTATTTTATGTAATAGCACCTGACATACTGATTAAAACTTCCATTATGTGGAAGTAACGACTCATACGTTAGATTAATTAAGAGCTGCTTCTCAGGCTTTAGGAATTAAAATTACTCAGGTCTTCTGCCTTGATTGGCTGGGTGGCTCATATTTGTTGAGCTTGTTTGGGAAAAAAAGAGGTTACTGAGACACTTTAAAAAAAAATACAAATAATACCCAAAACTTTCATGATGAAAGATGAGCATGGCAGAACAAAGTAAGTGTCTTAGAAGGAAACTGGAGCTGGGCTAATAATAAACATTAAAATTAAGTTCTGATTGAATAATAATATTTTAATAAATTTCAATTCGGAATAAAATTGAGTTCTGATTAATAAATAAAATTTATTTATAATAATAAAATTAAATTCTGATTAATAACATCCTTTTATAGCCCTGAAGAAGAAAAGAATAGTATCAAAAAAACCTGCTCTGTACACTGAAACTATTATACTGGAAAAAGAAACAAATCACTTGCACAAAATCATGTAGAAAATAATGGCAAAATTACGAAGGGAATAATCTCTTCTTTCCAGTAAGTTTCTCTAAGTTCTGTATTACACAAATGCTTCATAAAATTGGTACAAGGTTTACAAGACAGAATAATAATTTTATGTTATATAGAAATGTTGAAAATAATCTACTGCTATGTAAAATAAAAGAAATCTCACTGCAGTTTAGCACCATTGTTTACAGTTACACAAATATTTAAAAGACATTTACTTGATGCATCTTATTCCAATTCTGGATTACTCTTATTGCAGTTTGTTTCCATTAAGGAACCACTGCTGCCAGGAACTTCCAATTCATGTAAGTGAGAAGTTTCAAATCTAGCTCATCTACCTATTTCACAAAATGCAAATTGGAATAAATACGCTAGGTGACCTTAAATCAAATGAGAAAAGTTGTATGCATGATACTTTTTCCTAAATAGATGATTTAAAAAAGGATAAATGCTCAAGCACCAGCATTTTTTTCTAACATATGCAGTTGGTGGATTTAAATTGTATTTTAGTCAAGTATTTGGTTGTAGTTGCAAGCAGGTTTAAACTTGTATCAGTTTAGTGCCTAAGTCTGCTTAAAGTTTATTTTGACCTTGTAATGAAAAGCCCTTTCTAATGTAGCTTTTTAACATACACAGGATTTTTAAGACATAAGTCATGGTTCAAGGATGTCCATGGATAGTAATCTAAAAAACTGAACGTGTAATTAATTTGAAAATGTTTAATTTTAACAGGCATTGCTTCATCTTCTCCTGTAATGTAGATAAAACTTCACATGAATTTCACACTCCAAAACACTGTATAAGTTAGACATATTTCATCTTGTTTAATTTCAAATACAGAGTAGACTTACTAGCTGAGGGTTAGTATTGTAATAATACCTAACCGATATAAAATGCTGCCTTAAAGCTGCTTTCCCCTAATTTACTCTCTAGGAAGAAATACTAACATTATACAATTTCGGAAATTAGTGCTGAGACTGTATCACCAGTGAACGTGGGGAAGCCTTATGGCAGAGCAGTAGGATTCCTTGAAACTGGGAGAACAGAGCTTGCTTGGCTTTGGTATTTTCCTGATTCTCTCCATATAATTTGACAGCTACACTCAATTTTCCTATTTGTTACTTATTTTCCAACACTACGTAAGACAGAACTACTTAGATAGATGTCTTTTTATAATCGAAATAGGAAAAAAAATGGGTCTTAATCCAACAAGATGCCTATGTTTAGGTTAAACTTTAAACAATTAAACAGTTACTTTGGGTAACACTAATCCAAATTTTTCGGCATATTAAATTTAACAGATCCGTGTCTTTACAATCTATTAGAGAAACTGAAGAAGTGTGCTCTTGGCACAGCACTGCACACAGTGGTATGCAATTGGCAGTTACTGCAAATCAGAATTCTTCCTTCATTCTGGGCTTACAGAAATTGTTGAAAAATAATCAGCTTTGTTAATTATCACACTTTGAAGACATTACAGGAAATAAGCACAAAAGGGTTAAAATTAAAGTTTTAGTTGTCAATGCTCTTAGACAAGAATTTTAGAGACAAAAACTGTCACCAGCTACCTCTAGAGCAACTGATTCCATAAGCAAGGAAATCTTCCTCTGAAAAATAGTGAAATATAATGTGGAGAAATTTCCAGAGTATGAGTCAAAGAATCAAAAATGCCTAATCTGTTAATAAGAAAAGCCACTGATCAGAGTCGATTGCCACTGATCTGTCATGTCAATGCAAGCTGAAAACATACTGTGAAAATACTGTGAGATAGTCCCATATCTTCAAAATAAATTGCTTTTCTATGTGAATATAAATTCAAAGAGGAGACTAATGCAAGATGATTTAATTAAAGATCCTTAGGCACACTGACATTTTCTGGATGTTTTTGGTAAATTCAGTTCTGTTAAAATACAGAAGGAAAAGGTTAACGTTCACATGTCAGCTTTCTGACAGATTAAATCAGCTTTTGCAGCAAATGGCAAAAAGAATGGTTCTGTGACATTTTACAGTCTGAGGAAGGAAAAGTTGAAATAATCAGCTTCAGTAGGGA
>NW_009204764.1:86071-135912 GCF_000690835.1 Fulmarus glacialis
TTTGAAGTAAGTGCACATGAGGAGGCACAAACCTTAGCTGAGAATAGGGACTGGAAACAAGGGTGTTAAGTTAATAAAAAGCAGGAAAATTGTGTTTGAATCTCTGTGTCAGGGAAATAAAATGAGGTGGTGGAAAATACATAAGAAGGAGAAATGAAAGTACAAGGAAATAAAATCTGAACTTTAAAGAAAAAAGAACAAAAAAAGTAAGTGCACATGAGGAGGCACAAACCTTAGCTGAGAATAGGGACTGGAAACAAGGGTGTTAAGTTAATAAAAAGCAGGAAAATTGTGTTTGAATCTCTGTGTCAGGGAAATAAAATGAGGTGGTGGAAAATACATAAGAAGGAGAAATGAAAGTACAAGGAAATAAAATCTGAACTTTAAAGAAAAAAGAACAAAAAGGAATCCGTTGCAACACACACAGGCAGTAATCAATGAGAAGCCAATTTTCCAATATTTTGAACTGCAGATAGATAGAATCCTTTTTTTTTTAGCTGAGAAGTATCGAGGACCACACTCATTAAAACCAAAAAGAATTGTGAAGTTATCTACGTAAGTTCGACAACTCTGAACACTGAGGCAGTAAAACCTAAGCAAAACCAATCTTTCATGGAATAGCTTATTTTGTGTTCAGAAACACCTATATTTAGAAATCAATACCAGCACAAGTTTCCTGAATGTAGATGGATCCGACAGTCTACCTACCTCCACCAGAACACATGAACTGCTTCCGTGCTCAGTGCTTCAGCATCAAGTGACTCCATGGACTCATGTGTCTCATTCCCTTCACTGTTATCATGCAAAATGAGTTGAGTTTCCAGAGGGTAGGAAATCGATTTTCAAAGTACAGAGTTTAAGACCACCTATTGCAGGAAAGCTTTTTCCTTCCTAACCATTCCACATAAGAGCTCAAGATTTTTCTACAAAAATAAGAATAGCCTGACTCCTACAGAGCTGTTGCTTGCCTAACTTTGCTGCAGCGGAATTTCTGCGCCCTTTAATCCCAGCAGACAAAAAAAGATGGACACGTAAGAGAATATGCATCTGTCTAGGTTTAAATCCCTTCCTTACTGACATTCAATAAAACGAAAAAGTGACATATACTGGATTAAATATCCTAATTGCTATTGCACGGCTATTACTATGTTGGATTAAACATGCGTTATAAGGAGAGCAAAACAAGATATGTCCCATATAAATGGATCCATCTTAGATCTTATTTTTCTCCTGAAAGCTCAAGAAAGTAGTTATGTAAGATTTGGAAAATTTAATTAATAGTTCCCCAAATCCTTCTTATTTACAATCTCATAAGCTGAACGTGTAATACCTTATGGAGCAATATTGCCAATTCTGCTAGGTGTCTTTCTTACTTTTTAGCTCAAACTAATGAAGAACTCAAAATGTTTGATTGTGCTGTATGACCGCTTGTAAGTATCTTGATTTCATTCAAAAACTGTATTTGTGCCACATTACAATTCTTGGATTTTTCCTTCTAAGCTGATACACAAAGGCACATTTTTCATGTGATCATTTATTGTCCAAATACATCCAGTATCTTATTATTTTTACATTCTTCTTCATTATTTAGAATTTTTGAAAAAAAACTAAATTAGTTTTTTACAAAATAGCTGTTAAAACATTTCAATAAAACATTTTGTTTTTTTAGAGTTACCTACATGAAAAAAATAAACAGATATTAAAAGTCTTGAGAAACTGCCATTAAAACAACTATGAGATGCGTCTCTTAGCAACAATGCTCCAGGGTTCCAAAACTAAACTAACTCCTTTGGCACGAAAACAAAACCTGGTAGAGTTCAAAATAAACCTGACTATAAGCGAGAGTGAAAACGAGACCCGTGAATTCAGCCCAAACGCAGAGTGGTAGCACAGCTGTAAGTCAGGGCGAGCTCGGAAATTCCAAGGCAAATATGCTGTCATTCTAAATGCCTCTAACACCAAGATCCATTTTCTGTTCAACACTAATCACAGTATCTCAACAACCTTTTTTTCCATTTTACATTCCTGAGAAAACTCGGCGCTGTTCTGGTACCGCGAGAAGCACACACTTCCACCTCCCGCTTGTGGCGTCAGGCTGACAATCCCGGGTAACGCATGGGGAACCGACACACAACATCCGCCTGGTGTCAGCCACAACTGGTTTTATTAGCCAGTTGCATCGTGTCCATTTGCTAAAGAAACAAACACAAAATAATCAGAGAAAGTGTTTGGACAAGTAATCAGTTTTTCAGATAACTTCAGACGGTGCTGGTGACCGGCGAGAGTACAACAGCACGAATTCAGCGTGGGCACGCTCTGTGCAGCGCCCTAACTCCATGCTCTGCTCTGGGGGATAGAAACGGTGGGGGAACAGGCTGATGAGGGGACAGGTTCTTTATGCATTGAAGCTCTGCTATGGCAAATCTGCCCCTTGGGGGAGCTTTAGTAGAAAATCTACTCTAACAGCATGTTTACAGCAGCCCAGAACCTCCTCCAAATCCTACTGATCTTGCTGACAGGTCTGAGAAAAAGTTTAAGTCAGAAATGTGATTTTTTTTTTTTTTTTAATCATAGAATCATATAAGCAACATCAGCAATCAATCAATATAAGAGACATTACAGTACACACAAAAAGTAAACATGCTTTGGTTTTCCAAGTTATGATGTTCCTGCCTTACCACATCTTTTTTCCACCTTGACTAAAAAAATCAGCTCTAACTTCTAATTCTGTGATTTGTATCAACTGCCATCATTATTGATTTTATTAACCTCCGACGGCATCCCTGCCGACAAAAATCAAGGCTCATTTATAGCCACGCTGGTGAGTTGCTGCGTCAGTTCAGCCACGTTATCATATTTGGTTGATATAACGCAGCTTTATTTTCTAAAAAAGGACTATTTTATCTTTTTCTTTTAAGAACATTCAACGCTGTTCCCATTGGGACAAAAGAAGAAAAGGTTTTTAACTGAAGATATGGCGACACTGACTAGAATAATGTCAAATTTTAATACAGATTCCATGCCTGTATCACTCAGGAAAAAGTGAGTTAGGTGAAAACACAGTTGATCAAATCCAACTGTACTCAGAGGAACATTTTGTGAAATACTCATCACTTAAGCCCTACTTGTCACTCAGAAAAGGATTTACTCCACAGAATAAGTCTACTGCTAACCCTATTTAAATGCAAGTATAACCCGGAAGGAACAATCTGTTAACTGAACAAAAATGCATGTACCAACGATATACACGTCACATCTAAACAAGACCGGAATCACATATCTGAACCACCCCCCCCAGCCAACTCAAAGAACAAAAAATTGAAGCAACCACAGGACTGAAAAGCACGTGCTTTATTTGGCCAGATTGTGAATGAAATAATGTAACACTGATGTCTTTTAGTGTAACCCTATGTGATTAAGAACCTGAACTATCAGCAATACCAAGCAAAACAGAAATTTTTTGCTCTGTGAGAGATTTCATTAAGATTTCGGCCTTGACCTCTCTGTTGTTGAATGAATAAGGGATGGATCATTTTAAAATGGAAAGACAAAGTGAATGAAGAAAAAGCAAAGTAAATCTTTAATTAAGTCCTCTTTTGTTGCCTGGGTCAGGCAAAAGCAATAGAGCATATGTTTTCAAGTGACTAAATCTGCCTTCAGGTTTCTGATTAATATGTCTCTGTGGGGCTGTTTCTGTCGAAGGCAACATTTTTTTGTTTTTTTTATGGCTTAGAACTTACTTGCTGGCAGCAACACCACTACAAATTAGTAGGGTGCTTGGGAGTTTGGACACAGATTAAAAAGTAATTGAGAGGGTGGGCTAAAACACATCTAGAAACCATAATATCCACTTCAAGCCACTTCTTTCTTGTTTTGGAAACCATTTCTCTTGAGGACATTCAATTCATCAAACAATGACTGGAAACACGAGCTATTTTCAGTTCTGTACCTGCGTAGTTAGTAAGGTCAATTTCCAATTCCCTTTCCACCACTGCCGCAGACCATTTGTTTCAGGCATGCATAGATATTATACCAAATTTTGATCCGATAACTCAGTAGTGAGAGTTACTATAAATATCAAGTTACAATAAATTCAGAAGATTTCCTCCATGTCACTGCAGTGCCACAGCACATCCAGAAGATGTAGAAGTCTAACCACGACAGGACGCTCAGATAACTGTGGTTAAGCACAGCACGGGACCTCATCTGTCTCCAGAGATCTGAGATGCACTCCAGCTAGGTCTGTCTCTCCTGATTGAAGTCTCTCTTCATTAGCTCCTGCCAGTTACTACGCTTCTTTCAAATCTGTTTTGACTAGTTCAACCTTGCACTTGGCCAGGGAGCGGCACTAACCAAAGGCACTATCACATTACTGTGATTTATTGCTCCTAATACTCAGTCAGCCAACGTCCCCTCTCAAACCTCTCCTTGCCAGACAGACTTCAGCCTGTGCATACGTTTACGATTTAACTGACTTACCTTGAATCTAAGCATCATTTTTCACAGAGCAGATACGTTAGTGACTGTAAACAATTGACGAAAAAGAAATGGAAAGACCTGTGGACTATTGAAAGAACACTGGAAAGCCTTGGGTGTTTTCCTTTAATAGTATTCAAAGGAACATAATGACTTTGTAAGTAACCGAAATGGGCAGCCTCCACACCATTTATCCCTCTTTCCATCACACACATTTCCAAAATGTATTTTAAAGATTTAAGTTTCATACAACTGCTATTAAGCAACTGTAGTTTGAAAAACAAGTCATGTGAAGTTCAGTAAGCACTTTAGATTAATGCTACAAAGTTTCACATTACGTGTTTTTTCTGTTCTTTTTTGTTGTTATAATCCAAAGGTTTTCAGCTCCTGTATTAGGTAAATAATGAAAAAAATTCTTTAAAGTTCAAAAGAAATGGTCTGTTTATACAGAGCAGATGAAGTATAGGGTTTTCATAGCCATTGATCTTTGAGGATACAGGTGGCTGTGTTTTAATCATTTGTGTAACACCTGCCCATAACAAGGAGAAATAAACACTGTTTCTGCAGTTTATATTGGTTTAGTGATTGGACACAATTTATTTGGGGCAAAGTCAGTGGTTACATATCCGAGTAAGGTTTATTTCAGCAGATCAATATTGACGTACGGTGCAGTAACCCTAAAGAGAACGCAGGCCATGGCTGCGTGTGAAACACCCTTCATGCCTGTTCAAACACACCTGCTAACAATAACACCGCTGTAACAGGAGCTCAGAAGAGCCCAGATGAGACTAGTTTCATAAAACACAGCACTACAACATTCTAGAAATTACGCTTTTACCTAGAGTTTATTTTTCCTGTTTCTGCCATGACAATTAACAACTATTTTGAGACCAGCAAACTGCAGCTTGCTGTAGCAGAAGTGACGTCTTCCACCACCACGTTAGCGAGGAAATATAGCGCATACTTCAGTTTGACCTGTCCTGCCTCCACTATAGTGCTGCTGCTGCAGACAGATCACTTGGAGTATTTAATATTTCAAGAAGGGGTTCCTAGAAGTGATGCCAATTGAGTACGCTCTCATCATTGTGTATACTAGACTTTCTCTATGATTTTTCTTTAACATTTACTTTGTTTCACATTCGAAGACCTTACATATTCAAACACATCTGAAAAGAAAACCTTACTTCTCAGAAAAGAAGATTTGGGTTACTTCATTTTTAATTTGGGAGAAAGAAATGCATCTTCAATTACTTTGGCAAAATCTTATCAGAGAAAAGCCTATTTATAATTGGCACACAAAGGAGATCGGAGTTAAATAAAAGGATAAAAATGAGAATTCCGCATTACTGAAATACAGATAAGCATGTGGGCCAAATTTAATGACTTGACTAAGCTAGCTGTACACAACCATTTAAGAATGGTCTTTAAGAAATTGGGACATTTAATCTCAGGCCCTAAGGATTAAAAGTATGGTCTGAAGCTCAGGTCCCAGACTTGCTTTGATTGAATCATATTCTACCCGGGAAGTTTTAGAGGGAGTCAGAAACATATCTTCATCTTCACACAACAGTGTTTGTCAGAGTCAGAGAGACTAAGACAGACCTCAAATGCTGAAGTTAGTTTCTATTATAAATTCATGCACACGAAGGTTCATTTGTTGCTAATTATTGCCTCAACTATGATGACGATGAATTCATTAGTAGTAGTAAAAAAAAAATATTTCAGTAGCACCATATTATTATGATTAACATTTAACTTGACAGATTAGTAAACAGTGAAAATTGTTGCTAGAGTTTAAGTGGGGTACTTAACCAAAAAGTAAATGAATATAGAAACTTTCTCACTGCAGGACAACACACAATCTGCTGCATTTGGCTGATCATTATTCTTTGAAATCCTGATATTAACAGCCATGCAAATGATACCGTGATTTACTGTCCCTTTACTGCTTTTTTCCTACATTATTTCCCTTAAATTGATAAATTGAACTTAGAAATTCTATAGGAACTTTCACTAAGGATGTCAAAGAGCTTTACAAAGTGAATTAATCAATTAATCAGAGCACCACAGTGAGGTATTTTATGCAAGGACATAGCAAAATACAAATGCAAATCTGGAATACATATAAAAAGAATAAATTTGAATGTCATGATAATGGAATTGTACTTCGTAATTCGGGTATAATTGAGCCTGAAAATGGGTGAGTACATAAAAATGGAAGTGTTTGGGGATAGGATTTTTTTTTAAGAATTACTCCTTTTTTCAGCAACAGTACAAAATGAAAGAAAAGTAAAGGAAAATGGTAGTTGTAGAGCACAATAAGGTCTCCCCTCAGCCTTCTTTTCTCCAGGCTAAACAACCCCAGTTCCCTCAGCCACATCATCCCATGTGATGGTCTTAAAGCAATCAGCAAAATCCACATCTTTAACAAAAAGACTCCTGGGCACTTTGAACTGTGTAGCTGATTATGGACTCTGCTTTCCTGTTCACTTACTTGCCTTTTCTAAATCTTTGCAAGGACCAGCTATGCCTGTAGCTCCCTTAAAGAAACACAAATCCCGAAGAGCTCCTCCAAAGTCAGTAACAACACACTTATTTTGGACAGCAGTTGCACTGCAAATCAGCCTAAGCATTTGTCACTCATACAATGATAAATAGTAATCAGACAATTAATAAAAACATTACCTATGTCCAGAGACTTCAGGGAGGCTAACCTCATATACCCATATCATTATGATACGTAAAAATTTGTCCAGAAAGCTGAAGTGATTTGCCCAAAGTTGAGAACCAGACCTACCCCAGCTGCAATTGCAGGATACAAGCAGGAGTGGGAGAGATTTCATTTTTTTTATTTGTAACACTATAAAATGACAATCATTAATGAAGTTCTGAAATTTTCTTCTAAGTATTGATATTTAATATGTAACCCTGCCACAAATACATTCTAGTTGAACAAATACATGAAAAAATAAGGCCTGCTAATTCTCACGGTTAGCATAATAAATAAAAAAAACCAACTTCAATTTTTTTCAAGTGATGTATTAAGAGAGTTATGAAAAAGAGTAAATGTATAAGTTTATACTATAATATTTTTGTTCTTAACTAATGCTCTTTAAATAGAGAATTATGTCATGAGAGAAAAACAGTCTTTAGAACAAGTAGTAAAAAAACCCACCCTTAACCGAAGCCAGGATATTATTCTGTGAGGAGACAGCAGAAGTCTTCCTTATCAGCAGAAATGAATCAAACTAGAAGGAAACCTATAGATTTTAATTCGTTTTCTGTCCCTGCACATCCTTGTCCAGAAGGTTTATGCAGCCGCACAACTGACCAAGTAATGGGTTAAAATCTGCACCACAAAGAGACTTCTACATCAAATTACAAATCAAGACTTTTCTTTTGCTTCTAAGGTGGAGTCTATGGTAGCTCAAAACCAGCTTGTTTATGCTTGGCAGATTTCCCATGAGAGTTATTAGCATAATATTTATCAAAAGTATTTCAATGTCTGAGGCCCCATTTCAACAAAACCCAGCAAAACAGGTTAACTTCAAGCCTGTGAATTCAAGATAACTATTTATTTTCTTTAAGTGATTTACTTAGATTAGGACCTAAAATCCGAATCCCAGTCCCTAGCTTCAAACTATACTCAAAACTCAGCTAGACTTTCCTTTAACTCTATGTGCCATGCATATCGCACCAGATGCCTTTCCAACCTTTCTTTATTTTGGCTGAAAGCTAACAATCAAAAATATTCCATAAAAAGAGAATGCACAATATTGCTATTCTGGACAAGACAGGATGAAGTGTGTATCTCAACACTGTTTCATGCAACATTGTCCGTTTTAAAAAATATGTTTAAGATTCAGAAAGCTCTAACTATCTACTCCCCAAATCAAAACTATTTAGAACCACATTCATCATTCAGATAAGTTGGTCTGTCACAAGACAATCACACTGTGAGTCACCATTACTCTTTCTTCCTGTTTTTCTAAGCACAGACAAGCTATATCCAAAACATATTTATGCTTTGCTGACCAAGCAAATCAGTGATGGAAAGCCATGTAAAAACTGGGGTCTCCTACACTTCAGCACCACTCTAAACAAGTAAACATGTTATTTGGAAAGACTTGCAGGCTGACTAGATGTGCTTGCCAGAAAGCCTGCAATAAGAGATAAAATGCTTCATAACAATAAAGCGAGTTTATAGTCCTCTCTCATTTAGCATCGTTTCTGCTCTGCGCTGCAAGCCAGGGATGTGGGGAAGGAGGCATGTTGGACTTGTCCCAGTGATCTACTGTCAGATATGATAATATCTGGTGAAACACCGAGAAGAAAATGTTGGTTGTGGTTCTATTTCACAAACCCTAAAACTGCAGAAATAATTTATTTCTGTTGCACTACTACTATCCACACATTCCTTCCCAGCTACAAATTTTGGCTGCCGCAGAAACCCCGTCTCGCCCAGCGCTCTGAGACCCGACAGTGGCACCCAGCGGCTGTTCCCCAGCACAGCCCAGTACCTACAATAAACCAGGGGGTTTCGTGGGCTACACGAAACCAAGTTTCATTTTCGCAGCTGTCTAAAAATATGTACAAATTATTCTCATTAAAAAGGCTCTGCTATCTCCGCCTAGCTTTATAAAGTTAATTTTCTCCTTTCAATTTTCAATCTCTTTCAGGTTCTATTCTGCTTTTTTTTTTTTTTTTTTATATATATATGACATCTCCTTTCTAATAAGCTGGGCATTTTTCTAACAGCTTTTCTCTGCTCTGTACAACGACAACAGTAGCTGCTGATTAAGCCTTCCCCCCAGTTTAAGTGTATTTCAGATTGGTGTTTTGACTGGAGAAATTTAAGCAGAGCGCTAAAAGCAAATTCTACTTTTTAAAAATTAAATAGTAACGTAAAAGCTAGGAAATACAGAGATTGCATGATTAGCTAAGGAAAAAAAAAAACAATGGAGAGCTGCTAAGAACTTTTTATATTAAATAATGGGCTAGATCTTTTCTAGAACACAAAGTTGAACTCCTGTCCCAAGGAGTTCACAGGCAAGGCAGCAGAAGTATGGATGCTAAAAAGATACAACAAAAATATATAAACCTGCCCAAAGACGATGTACACGTCACCAGTTTGAGCATATTAAATTGCATTTATATGTGCATTTGTTCTAGGGTTCAAAACCTTACCATCTTCTTTGAGGTAGATGAAGCTGTAAGCTCAGAACCGAACATGCCAGATGACAACTGTGCACACGTGTTTAACACATGAAGGAAAATCTCTTCTGACAGCCTCAGCTCTGTGTTTACTGTACAAATTTGTATTTATTACCTCCATACGAAGATGTCAGGCATACTTTTGCTTCTCTTACTTCATGGCTGATTCCCTGTAATATCTTGTTATTGTTTTCAAAAAACTCTTGCACTGAAGAGATGGCATAGTAAAACACCTCATCATCATCAATATTGTAACAGGACACTGGGGAAGGGCTGTGGAAGGCTGCTGAGGAGCTAAGCTGGCAGGTGTAGGTGTGTGAGAGAGTCCCTTTATTCCCCAAATTTTACAGAGCGTAATCAGCTGCCCACATTTCCAGCTGTACATAGTAGTACAGTTCCCCAAGCAAAAGAAATGGCCTGCTTGCAAAAAGTAGACAATTCACCTGGCTGTTCTTCAGGAGGTTGAGTGGCCAAAGCCTTTTCCCCCTAGAAGCTGTACTTCACCAGTATCCACACATGAAAATACAAAACGACAAAGGTTTCCATGGACACTGCCTGAAATTCAACAGTGCGTTGGTGACAGCATCAGTTCCTTACTAGTGAAGACGGCAATTTTTACTGAGCTTTCTCAGACTCATTGCAGGTATTGGCTGAGGTAAGCACCACACTATCTATGCAAAGAATCAATAATCTACCATCAGTATAAACAAAAATTCTTTTTTCCTCATTAAAGGTACTTCTAAACATATATAAACAATAAGTAACTCAAACAACATCAATCCGAATGGTGTCTCATGCAAAGAGGTCTCTAGGCTCACCGTATTACTACTTCATTAGATAAAAGCTAGAGTGAATAGACAAACCTCATGTCACGTCCTTAAGGTCGCTAAAATATAGCATAAATGGAGGAAACAATTCCAGAGCTGACGGGTCTCCATTGAGTCCTTACACGTTTTAATTTACAGGATGCTATTGAAAGCAACTCATTTACTTCCAATATGCTGAGCACTGCAAAAGTGGGCTTTACAAGTAAAGCTCATCGCCTTGAATTGTACCCAGAAGCAATTAAAAAAGAGGCACAGGCTCTAGTGAGCAGAGGGGAAGCACAGGGTCTACCATTAGCACTGCCAGCGCAGCGCGCACGTCCCCAAGTCACGGAATGTGACTGCACACCAAACCCCTGCTCTGCACCACGGCATCCACTTGAGCATTCCCCACAAACACAACCACTAAGCAAGGTGCAGCAGGTAAGTGTTCTAAGCACATATCGTTGTATTCAAAACATACATAAGGATGCTATAACAACTTATCATAATATTAAAAATACACATCCATACATAGCACAGCAATCTAAGGAAACCCAGAACAAGTGCAGTTTATATAACTGCCAAATACTTTGGATGTATGGTAAAATATTGGGCAAATACCTATCTGTTTTAAAAATATTTTCCTGGGAGGAGTTGCCTCTAAATGCATTACAACCCTTCAAACATATCCTACTTTCAATCAGAACTATTGCACTGGGTGGAACTCTCCTTGCAGAAAAGTAAAACAGCCAAAAGAACCGAAACACCAGAAAAAATATGATACAGAACCTGTGGAGTTGGGACCTAGAATTACAGGCTTTCTGGTATAACTTTGTATAACATTACTGGCTGCCTGCCTGCCTGCCAAATCAGCATTCATCTAACGTGGACAGCTGAGTGAAAATTATATTATTCCAAGAAGTCCTCAATACCTTAGTTTTAGATATTAAAAAAACAACAACAAAACTAACAAACAAACGATTCCAGGCCCCAAAGCAAAAAACATTTAAATTTCTATTGAGAAGCTTAAATAAGAGTTACGAGCTTAAATGCTTCATTTAATCTCAACCCTAGCATAAAATGCTGGCACAGCTCTTACCTATGATCTGAGAACATGCTTCTTAGGGAAGGCAACTTCATCTCCAAATTTGACACTGGTTTTATGTTCCCTTCCTACTTCAAATCATATGTATTTGCAGTGAAATCCTGGTACTTAGGTATTAATATCAGGAAAGGTGAAGCAGTGATTTTTCTCCATCTTCTATTTCCAACACTCCACCTCCCCCCAGTTGAGAACTAAGGCTTTCTTCTCTCCAAAAACATCATCTTTCAAAAAGGTTCGTAAGTCGTCTTTGGCAACAGATGTGACCCTTCCAAAAGCCAGGATCTAAATGAGAACATATAAACTCATATTCACGTTCAGAAAGGAAAAATAACTTATTTTCAGAAGGAGTGAACACTACGGTGTTTTTCCATACATGCTGAATCAGAGTCCTTGTACTTTATATCACTTCTACAATCTCTGGCTCCTTATGCTGGAAGTAGAATACTGCAAACCCCCGAAGTCCTGCACACACCAGCAATCTGTGCCCTAGGTACAGAACTTGGTTTTCATGGGAGTGACAGGGTTTGGCTGGTGAGGCGGTACAGAGAGATTCACTTATTCAAAGGTTTTGAAAATTAGAGAAATAAATCATCTTCAGTGTTTCTTTACTGACCACAGTAGCTCAGAAGAGTAACTGAAACCCAGTGATGGAGGTATAGGCAGCTTAACCCACTGTCCCTCCTGCCCTCGTGACCCAGCAGCTGTTTTCCAAATACAATTGTTTACATGTAAAGATTGTCCTGGTTTCGGCTAGGATAATTTTCTTCCTCATAGCTGGTATAGTGCTGTGTTTTGGATTTAGTATGAGAATAATGTTGATAACACACTGATGTTTTAGTTGTTGCTAAGTAGTGCTTACGCTAGTCAAGGACTTTTCAGCTTCTCATGCCCTGCCAGCAAGAAGCTGGGAGGGGGCACAGCCAGGACAGCTGACCCAAACTGGCCAAAGGGATATTCCATACCATATGACGTCATGCTCAGTATATAACCTGGGGGAGTTGGCCCGGGGGGTGGCGACCACTGTTCGGGAACTGGCTGGGCATCGGTCGGCAGGTGGTGAGCAATTGCATCGTGCATCACTTATTTTGTATATTTTATCATTATTATTATTATCATCATCATCATCATTATTTTCCCCTCCTTTCCATCCTATTAAACTGTCTTTATCTCAACCCACAAATTTTACTTTTTTTTTTGATTCTTTCCCCCATCCCACTGGGGGGATGAGTGAGCAAGCGGCTGTGTGGTGTTTAGCTGCCTGCCAGGTTAAACCACATAAAAAGATGCACATAGATCCAGGATTTTCTGAATTAATAAGTATTGACATGGCAATCTCATTCAAATTATCAAATTTATTTGAGCTCTTGCTTTGCACCAAAGCATATATAAAGAAATCTTCCATCTGCTACTGCAGGAATAACATCTTTCAAAAACTAAAATACCCTACACGTCCATAGCAAACTAGGCCTAAATAACGATTCATTGCTATAGATTAACTGCTCAAAAGGCTGCTTTTGTTTCTGCATGTGTTTATTTCAGAACAAGACACTGTGCAATTATTCAAAATACATAAAAAAATGCAGTGTGCATTGATAGGATTCTCAAAGGCATCCCATTGTAAGTGGAATATGCCTTCTATTAAAGTACTCCCTTTTCCAGTTAAGAATCAAATGTAAAATTCAGTAGGCTTCCAAAAAGTTACAGAGTACAAATAAAAGAGCTGTTTTCTATTATGCCGATCAGTAGACGGGTATGGCTTAATCTGCTTGTTAGAAAAGAAATACCTTGCCAAAATTAACAGATCTAATACCTTAATCTGTTGTACCACACGTGTTAGCCTATTAGTGAGCAAATTATGGAGAAATCCAGACAGAGAACCACACACAATAATGTGCTCAGCAAAGACATGCAGTGCCTTTCAGTATCTGCAATTAACAATGAATTACAGAGACCTCAAACACCAACAGCTTGCTCAGTTAAAGCCTCATTTTGTTTCCATGCTGGTTTCATTGCATCTCAGAATGACTTGAGCTCTTGAGAATACGATCCAGCCCATTCTTTCTTATGCACAGTGTGCACTAGTACTTGCAATAGGTTCAATTCTACTGGATGAAAAGAGCCAGATGAAAATATCATCAGTAGGGTGAGAAGAAAAGTAACCCTAAAACCCTAAAAACTCATGATGCTCTCCTCCAGACTTGTGTATCCCCTGAGAAAGCTGCATCCAAAACACAACAAAGATTTTTTTGCATGATTGTTAGAAGTCTTATTACTGAAGAAAGCATGGGGAAGAGTACACAATGCTGTGACAATCGCATGGATCTACTCATCTGGATTCTTAGCTACTGTGCACTGTGTCCATTGCTGGATGGCTGAGGACAGTGCCAGCAGCCCCAATGAGAGGCTAGACAAGTTGCACAAAGCTCTGATCAGCTCATCCACTTCATGCCCTGTTAGCAAAACTGTTATGACAAACAAGCTTCACACAGTAAGACCTCAGTTTTCAGAAATGTCAGCATGGCACTTTCGTAAGTACTAAATTCACTTGCAAAAGTGAAGGTCTTAAAGGCTCCAGTGATGTAACTTCATCTGTTGAAGCTGTTGATTCAACATGATAGAAATGTTTCATAAATTTGTATTCATATCATATTCATAATGATTCCAAAGGAGCTATTTAATGTCAATTAAATGCTATTATAGTGTCAAAGGGAGTTCATTTTCAATATATTTTATTCTTCCTTAATACTTTGTTGCAGTACTTCTACACTTTTATTTCAGTAATGGTACAGCAAAGTTAACTGACTACAAACGAACTGAAATAATGAACAATTTTCTTATGTTCCCAAAGCAAATTATATTGGCACTTGCCTGTCCAGTCTAAAACATGGTCTCTCCTCTTTGTCCTCCAACACTGAACCAACCAAGAGGAGTAACCACATAAAAAGTGTAATAATATATGAACTACTGTCTAAGTAGGTCCTCTTCCTCCTTGATATATTTCTAATGAAGTTTTGCTCTTTTCTGGCTTCTACGCTTAGTTACTGAGGATAAACTCATCCCTTTTTGTCCTTTTTTTTATCAATGCTTCATTCTCCCACCCTGCAGCTGGTTTTAGGCTCTCTCTCACTGTAACCATTTCTCTGATATATTCCTAGCAGTTGCCTGCTTCCTGCTTTAATTAACAAGTCACAACAACAGTTCTCCTCTTGTTTTTTTTCCCCCATTAATTGGCAGACCAGTGTTCTACCTGGCACTCAAACTGTGGTTTTTGAGCTAATTCTGATGTAATACCTCTTTCATCCACTCCTCACAATCAGATTCTCACACAGATCTGTGCCCTGTATAGATTTATTTAGTTATTTTTATTTAACTAAATCTGTGCTTTTCATCAGCTTTTTCTTAATAGCAATACACACTGCTATAAACCGGTACTTGTTAAGCAGTCCCCAATGTGATGCGAGTTTCTTTTATTATTTATTTATAAATGCTTTCAGCTTTGTCTCACGTCCATTCCACATGAACTGGCACAGAAATGACTGACCCCTTGGTGCAACAAATCTGGTTGAAAAGCATGAAGTTCTTTCCAGGTTACATCTGGTCTGATAGATGAAGGTTAGATTGATGGGGGTGAGAGAGAACAAGACAGTGAATATTCCTCTTCTCCTACAAGCCCTAGAAAAGACTGGTTAAGTGTGAATTTCACTGTCACTGTAACAAGACATGTTTCAAATAACGTTTTTTGTCTCTAATGACATCCTCCTTCTAATTTCATGTTTATATCCACCTGCTTAACACAGAAAAGCAGGTTAAGAGGGTGATAGCGGAGCAGTTTCTGAGAAAGGGTAGAAAGGGTCAGTTTTGCAGAGTATCTCACTCCTGCAGCACAACACTGTCCAGCACCATCTTGTTTTTTCAACAGAAATCACCCTGCTTGGCAGGGGAGGAAACTGAAAACCAGGTCCCATCCTGACATACCAGAATACATTTAAACTTCAGGTTAATTAGCCCCAAAGCTTGTGATTGCTCCTCTCTCCTATGGCTTAGATACAGCTACTGTTACCCCTTTTGTCTCAAGAAAGCCACATATTTGAGGCTTCACAATGTGTGTGCTATAAGGAATTAATGATGAGGTCTATTCTTTTTAATTTATAAGCAATTATATGAAGTCTAATTTTGTAAGCCTAGCACTTAAGCAGGGCAATCACCCTGTTCACAGTTTCACATCTTTTTCCAGACAACATTTTGTCCAAAAGCAGCTCTCATTCAACAAACTTGTTCTCGGAAGAAGAATTTTGCATGAGAGTTAGTGAAGGCTCCATTTTCTTTGGCCAACTTTGTGATCCAGAGATGCACATACTCCTGGAGTCTCTAACTGGACTTCCAAGACATTTCTTGTCTCTGCTCCTTACCAGCTTTTCTTTTAGTCTAGTACCTTGACTTCTACTCTTTTACTTACTTAGTTAACAAAGGGTTTTAACGATGTTTTGTGTTGACAAAAGTATAAATGGTAACTAGGTTGCTCAGTATCTTCAAGACAACCTGTGTTTGCCTAAAAACATTCCTACTTATAGCACCTTCAAACATAACAATAATATAGAATTTACCGAGATGACTCATTAAACTGTAGCATGAATATGTTTATAAACATTAAGTCACAGTAAAACAAAGGCACATTCAATTGAGAAATCAATGATATGAAATTACAATGATAGGGTTGTGTAAAGGCAACTGTGGAACTCAGTTCTGAATACAAAATTCTGATCCAAAGAAAGTAAATCGGGAGGTCACTCTTAAATATTTCTGCAGGCGGAAATGCCAAAGTCATTTTGTACCTGAGGTTGCAAACAGAAGGTGCCATCTTCCAGAGGTGATTAACGATAGATGGATACAGAAAGACTGTTCGTGCTGAAGGACATAGCTAGAAAACATTCAAAATCTGGAATATACAGGATTAACACTGAATATTTCAACCATAATTTCACTAATTCAGCAAACACCAATGTGTCTCACTCTCTCTTCTCAAGGAGACAAAGATATTCTAAGGTGATCTACAAGACCACTTGTCTTTGAGCAATTATTCCTAAGCGTGATGCTGAGTCTCACAAACACGTGCACACAGTAACTTAGGCTCTGTTTCTCAGAAGAGGCTTACTCTAACATTCCCAGCATGCAGGCTTGAACAACTTGGAAAGGCTGGCTGCTTCTTTGTCATAATACTTACAAAACTCATGGCAGATATTTTAAATAACAATAATTATAATCTGCCTTACGCCTTTCAGAGCCTTACCGTAAGCTTTTCTAAAAACCAGAAAAAATAGAGGTCTTGCAAACTAGTCAACCAAGACAAATACATAATTTTGAGAACCTTCATAAATACTCTTCGAAAAGTGTTTATGTTATTAAGTCTTTGAATAGTTACTTTGAAGTGTCCTTTTAGTTTCAGAATGGATTCCAAAAACTCTCATTTCAGACACGAGCTATAGCATACTACAAAGGTGGCCACAGTAACCTTACCAAGGTATTTTCTTCCCAAATGTTAAAAAACCCAGAACTGTTTCTGGAGCTAAAGAAACAGTTTTTCTCCTAACAAGTCAGATTCGTTTCTCGATAAAAGTGCAACAGACACATTAAGGTTAAGCCACAGTAAAGAAGGATCTCTCATCGGCTCCAGCTTTAAAAGTAGCATTTTGTGGGGGTTTTTCTAGCTTGCTGTCAGTCATTAGACAACCAAGCACTCCTAATGCTTCCCTATTCTTCCCATGTCAGTGGCAAAAATGTTCTATTAATACAAAAATGAAACTGGGCGGCAGGCTCTAATGCAAGTTGCCTTTGCTCAGCTCTGTCAAGAGAAGAGAAGAGTAGAACGATCTTCTGTACAGTCAGAAACCAGATGAAATAACTAAGAAAAACCTCCCCAAAACAGCTCAAAGGGACTTGCTGAATAAAGACAGCAGTCATGCTGTTTCCCTGGCATTTTATGAAAAGATGACCTCTCTGAAGATTTCAGATCTTTCCTATGAACAAACGCAATTGTTCCAACCAGAAACGCCCCCCAAAATTTATGATTGCAAAAGGGATAAACACAAAAGATTTTAACTAATTGACCCTGTATTTAATGCCTTAAAATACTGATTTAGCAAAAATATCATTATTGCTTTTTGAATCTTCACTAGGAAAAAAAGTACTGCATTTTACAGAACAAGTATGCATAGTCACAATACCAAGCTTATTGCAAATAAATACTTTTCTTTCAGTAAACTCACTGTATGTGTTAAAAACAATTTCTTAAATTAATTGTGTTAACTTACAACAGAAATTCTGCAAAGTTTGCTTATTTCCCCATATGGTGAAAGACCATTCAGACCATACTCTCACCTTTCCTGCTGCCTATCTTTCTGGAAACAGCAATAATCGTACAACTGTGTTTTTAAAACATAAGCTTTTCAAGAGTCCCTTTAAGCCCCTGCTTATATCAAAGCATATTAGCTAAGTCCTATCAAACTGGATAAAGCTGTCAGGATTTGGTACTACAGAACACAGTACTACTATCAAGAAAGGCGATTCAATTATTTTTTTTTTTACTCTGTTCTCTGAATGCATCCAGCACGTCACAGTAAAACACTACCCAACTGTCTCTTCCTTCTACCATCTCTTCAGTTAAAACACCAGCTCTTCGAATGGTTTTATGCACTTTTGTGATGTATATACACCAGTTATATCTCTTTCCTACACCTGGGATAAGTAAACGGGTTTATGTTTGGGGTTTTTTTTGACATATGTATATTACTGTGTACCTTTCCTAAGCCTGATATAGGTAATGGAGATGGGTTTAACACTACAGTAATAAATGTCAAAGAAATTTCCTCTTTACAGAGATAAGCAACTCTCTTCAGAAGCACTTCCCAGCTATCTGGAGAAACATATACTTCATAATCTCTGTTGCTCAATTTATCATTGCCTATTAATTTTAAACACAGAAAAAGCCTATGTATTAAACTCAGGTTTCTGATATATGGAATACATATTATTTTCATTTTAAATTATTACTACTGAATATCTGCTGCAATGTTAATATGTTATTGTAATACATGGAGATCTGCAAATCTCTGAGGTCAACATGACTCAGAAGGCTAGAAGGAAAGTGAAAAATAAATATGCCAAGAATCATAGCAAGGGTTGCAGCATCTGTTGAGTCACTTGGTTTCCAATGGCAATCTTTCATTATGTGACTGCAAATTACTCATGCATATTCTTTCTTCTAATTATGGGCCTCAATTTTATGAAAGCCTCTGTAATTCATAACAAACAGGTTACCCTTTAGATTCAATGCAAAACGAATCACCCTTTGAGAATGAATCTGCTGTAGCTCAAATCGGTTTTAGCCATATAATTTGACAGCAGTATTAATTCAGGAATATTTCTGATTTTATTCTTGTGAAAGGCAGCACCAAGGAAAAATCCAAAAAGACTGACAAGCAGTACATACAATGCACAAGCAAATCTAATACTGAAGAAAACAACAACTCAGAAGTAGAGTAGCTGAACACATCGCCACAGCATCTAGACATAGAACTTAAAAGTAAGGATGTATGGGTCACGGAAACATCTACTATGTTTTGGTAAGAAGCAAAAACTTTATGTTTCAATGGCTTTCAGACAGCCAATAACAAATAGGATGAGATTAAAAATAAGATTATACTTGAAGATTAACCCCTAACTACCCTTTATAGGATAAGCTTGACTGTACTTTCTTTTGAAGCATCTGCCACGTTCTGACATCACTGAAAGAACTACTGGACTAGACCTGGAACATAAGTTCAAAGCTCTTAAAAAAATCCCACTTCCTATGATTTCCACATTGTACGTAGAAGAAAAGTAAAACCAATGGTGTCTGCAGAATATCTATACTACTTATTATCCAACGTGTATTTTTTGCATCTTTTTAAAAGTTGAGACTGCCGGTCCAGCTCCTTTTGAAATACAAAGGAGAAGGTAGGTCTGTTTGTGCGTGTGAAAATGCATCTATGAATAGGATTATTATAGTGTCTCTGGAGCACCGACTTTTTTTCTCTGAATTTATACTGTGCCTGGGAAAATAAGGCTTTGATACAAGATCTGACTCCCTAAGGCCATCCCAGTGTTAAATAAGAAATCCAGATTCACATCTGTACCATATATTATATATAACTGCATGACTGAAACTTACAGTAATTCCTCCCTGGAGTTTCTGCTTTAGTATTTTTCTACTCTCTCCAGGGCTAACAACTCTGAATCAGTTTGAATTATGAGGCAGTAGATGAGTCAGGCACTTAAGAACAAACAAGAGCTCTAGTCCCAACTGTGCATCGAAGTCTGAAGAAACGAGAGAGAACACATTTCTCTGCCTGCATGAGGTTTTAGCTGAAACCAGTTTGCAGGACTGAGCCCAGTGATGAAATGCAGAAGTGTACCATTACAGAATGCAGGCAATATGTATGGGCTTGAGTTTTCATTCTTTAAAAAGTTACCACCCGGACGCCTGAACCACTGGGATTCTTTCGAAAACCCAAACAGGCACTTATCTGCGAAGACTACAGGCTTTCCAAAGCCTGCAAATCATTTCTTCACCTTCACTAGTAAGATTTGAGCAACTTTACTGGCGCAGCCACAGGGAGGTTTCATGAGTATAAATACAGTGGAGACCGATGAATATGATGGTGAAGACTATGGTGACCAGGTAATAAAATTTTGGTTTTCATATGGATGGATTCTGTCTTCAGGGTGCTGCCTAAATTCAGGGAAAACAAGGTTATTAAAAATGCGGAGCTTGCAGCTCTTCTGCACCTTTGCTCTCTGAGCTTCAAATGGCGTAGTGGTTCCTCATGCGTTTTTGTCCTGAACCAGTGAGGAAGCATTTCCAGGGCACTGAAAACATATCAAAGTGCTGACATGAGCCGAATGCTCCACATTGACATTTAGGGGATTGGAGAGTATCAGGCTAAAGCTCTTCTGTGTCTAGAGAGACTCAATTTCAGCAGTGTGGTTGTATCATGTGTTCACTGCATTAGTCCTAGAGAGTTCTTCCAGATGCATTCCTAAAACTGCTAGTGCATTTAAGATAGAGGAAAGTAGCTCTGCCAGCAAAAGTAATGAATAATATATTAATCAATTAGGACTTTTATGGGATAGATAATTACCCAGACCTTTAAGAAGGTACTAGAATATCTAGCATCACCTTCAAATGTGACATCTGAGGTCACAGATTTCCAAATCCTGATATAGCTACTACAGGTGTACCAAATTTTAAAGGGTCCTTAATTATGAATCACAAATGGTCTAAAACCCACCCACGCAGGAAGATTTTTTTTTTCCTTTTCATTGAATCACTATACTTTGTCTACAAGGATGATAAATTAATCTAATCAGAACTCATATATAATAGAATTTCAAGTGTTTTTCCAAATAATCTTCCTCCAGTAATAAGCAGTAATCATCTGCTACAATTATGAATAGCTAGAATTATTAAATAGAAATGTGTAATGTCGATGTTTAATTTTGTCTGTTTCTTTTGTAAAACATGCAGAAAGATTAAAATTTTAGAGAACTCATACTGAAGATATGTAGCAGAAATACTCTTAAATTGTCACATTACCGCACAAGAAAATCTGACTCTTATATTCTGGCTTTTCTCCTTTTACACTCTTTTTATTTGGATTTAAGTAGCAGTGTGATGTTTCTGTTCCACCTACTTGTCATCTTTGAAGCTGATTTTTAAATCTGTTAACCTAAGTAGTCAAAGTAAGCGGTAGCTTGAATAGTAGTTTAAACACAATGTAATTTGGAGAATACAGAGTTTATTTTAAATGACAGTGCATAGAAGTGTATATGTCTCATACATACTAAAACAGGCACAGCATTTTAAATTCTAAGGCTAGTTCTATATATTAATTCAGCTCTAGTCAGAATTAATTAGGGAAGTTATATTTTCCAAAAATAGATTTTTAAGAAGTAACACCAAAAATGTATTTATAAAATTTTAAAAAGTAACACCTCTGAGCAACCTGGTCTAGTTGAAGATGTCCCTGCCCACAGCAGGGGGGTTGGACTAGACGACCTTTAAAGGTCCCTTCCAACCCAAACTATTTTATGATTCTATGATCTCAAATGTATTACAAATTTAAAGATGATTGTGGGCAGACAATTCTGATTTTGGGGGGAATTTTGCCACAGGAAAAACAAGTAATGCAAATAATGCGCAACATCTTCAAGACATCTTTCATGTGATCCTTGGGCAGAGACACCATATGCAACCCTGAGGTCCCTGGGATCTTTCTGCAAACCTGAAGGCAAAGTCAGATGGTAACACAGAAGTGGCTGCCTCAATCCTTTAGGAAATGTTGGACTGCAGTAATTTTAAGTTTCTGGCCATAAGAAAGTCAGGATATAAGCAAAATTTATGTTAATAGCAGTTTTAAGTGAAAAAGTTGTTTTCTGTACAAAATCTAGGCAATGCAAAAACCCTCTTGTTGTCAAGTGTTTTATTTCCAGCAATATTACTCTTTGTGGGCCCCACTCTGCCTATTGTTTGAAATCCCTTCACCACTGCATAAAGCCTGTGCTAGCATTCTTCACTAGTATGAGGGGTTTATTTTTAAAGCACTCCTACTAGCTAGGGACATTAGATGCATCAGAAATGAGATATTAGGAGCATTTGCAAAATATGCTTTGGCAGCCTTGTGAACTCTGGAAGCAGAACTAGAAGAACCTGGGACTTGGCTGGTTCCTCAGCTAAGATTCAAGGGAAAAGAAGCGTTCACTCAGGAGGAGTAAGCTCCACGCCTCGATCCCAGTATGTGACCCCCATTTCAGTAATACTGAGCTTCAGCTTCCTTTTCACCCTGTGCTACCTGTTTAGACTGTGATCTCCTCTGCATTATCTCCTGCTATAAATTTATATATGGCATCTAGAGAAGAATGGTGTAAAATAATTTTATGAACAAGTTTACTACTGTTGCAATCAAAAAAAATTTATTTTAATAGATTTAAGGCAACAGTCACACAAGTTTCCAGAATCACGTCACCTGGATATTCAGTGTATTCAGTGAAACTGATTTCATTTCTGCCAGCTTATTCAGTGATAGAATTGACTCTCTATTACTTTTCACTACAAATCTAACAGCACAGAAATCTGATCACAGACTTGGAGTTGATAGTTGAGGCCAAACCTCACCCCACTTCTTTGGCATTTCCTTTATAAGACCTGCCAATATTTTTCATTATTTAAACAAAGCTTTCTGAACACAAAGCATGACACCTTTTCTCTCTGGAAAACAAATGAACTGATATTCATAGTCAGAACTAGACTAGGCAGTATGAGAGCCAGTATAATTCTAGATTTTCTGTTACTTTAAGTTCTTTTTAAAGGCTCTTTTCAGGCACAAAGAACAGGACCTTGCACTGCAAATTCTCTCTCCTTGGATCAGGACATTGGCCTAAATACAAGAGGAATTTTCCTTTAAAATTAATTGGGTTTAAAGATAAATTTACAAAACAAACTATGGTGCTAAAAAATCTATTGCTTTTTGCACACCAATTTACAGAGGTTGCATAACTGACATAAACCCATCAAGTTACTCCACACACAGGACATCTCACCCCATTCCAAAGAATACAATGCCTAAATACTGAATACTATTCACTTCTGTAATAGTCATTGACTTTTATTAGAAGCAGTTTTATTTTGATCTTCAGAAATTTGCACTGAGATCCTCCCAGCAGACCTGCACGGCAGTTGTCTTTCAAAAGAGAAATAAGTGAGTCTCTGGTATATTTGATGTCTCGCACTTAGTTGGGAGCATCAGGTTTTTAAGGCAGACACTTAATTTTGTGTTAAAATTCAACAATTCTAGCCATTGGTCTCTGAGGCTTTCATACAACTATGATATACTTAACTACATTTCATGAAATGCAATCATAAAAACTCAAAAGTCATAAATGCATAGCTAAGCATTTTGAGATTCCTATTTCAATCCTGCAAGAGCTCACAAATCATACCATTTCGTTCAAATATGTATGTCATGTCACGCATTGCAAGGTCACTGCAGTAGATTAAAACAAACAGTCAAGCTTTTAATAGCCAAGGGAAGTACAAAAGACAAAGAATTGCAAGAAAAGAAGGATAGCACTTGAGCCAAGGTACAATAAAACAGGAGACTTATGACAAAAACAGGGAAAAGGTTTTGCATAAAGTCTTTCTCTAAGAGTCCTGCAGAGCTGCTCGGACTTTGTAGAGAGATCTTGTGTTAGAGGATTCCTAATCCTTATCATCATCTTTATTAAAAGAATACTCATCAGGATTCTCTGTCAAATGGGTCTTCAAGTGGCCTGTTTCTTCCTGAGATACCAATTATAAAAAGAGAGTGCCATTTCTTTCCAGTGTAAGATTGTTGGAGTCTTCAATCTGGATACTTCAAGAGCTCTGCTGAATAGATTTAGTTTTGAATGGTAAGTGGATGAGAAAGGTCAAGTATGTCAGACGCAAGATATTTTAAAATCATAAAATAAGAAATAGCTCAGAAACAACAGAGGAATTAACTAAATTAATACAACTGCTATATCCTCAAAGTCCTTAGTAGGATGTTGGAGACAACTGCATTTATTCGATAACACCCATTAACATATTCATATTCTAGTAATTAAAAATATTTCCCATTAAAATTTTCAAGGACATCTATGTAAGAATGCAAACCTGCAATCCTTAGACAATGCTGGTATGGGATCAAACAAAGAAATAAAAGCTTTACGTTACTTGTCACTGAGCTCAGAAGGTCACACCTGTGAGCTGTCTCACAAAGGCTTCCCTTTAGACATCATAGAAAAGCTCTCGGAATAAACGAGTCTCCACTGACAGTGATGCTACTGGAAAATACACTGAAATCCATATGAAAATAAGGCCCACAGGAAACTTGTGAGGTCTCAGAAACTGTTCTCATTGCAGCAGGCTGTAACTGATATCTTTCACATCTCTAGCTGTAATGACAAAACAACCAGGAGACTGGAGAGACCCACCTCACTCTTGCACAAAAGACCAGACCACAGCGATTAGGAGTCCCATCTAGCAACCGAGAGGTGTATGCCACAGTCACTGCCCTGCTATTCTAGCCTTCTGTGTTACTCAAGGGCTTGAGACTGTTCTTGAGCGCACATTTTTATAATTGAAACAAAGTTATGATGCCAGATGTGGTTCAAACAATAAGACTTACTTCCTGAATCTGAAGAGGTAATTCACATCTCCCCAAATTACTTTTAAGGTGAATTAATCTTTCTCCCTCTTTTAATCTCATCTAGAAGCTAAAGAAGTTCCTGAAAGAAATATGCTCACAATAAGTACCTACTGCAAAAAAAGTATATATATCTGCCAGATTCATTGAAACATGCCTGGCTAGCCTTTTACTTTCTGCATTCTCAACTCAATAAGTCAATTACAAAACTCAAACAGACAATTTATATAATAGCTTTATAAATTACAGTATTATCAGAGATAATTTAATTTTATTTATCTTCCCTGTGTTGAAGTCCACATCTCAGGTGCAGATGATATCCATAGCGAGGAACACATCCAATCCACTGCGGTACCGAGTGAGACCCTTTGAGCTTTCCTGGACCGCAGCGGGCTGCATCCAGAATCTCCCTCCGAGTGGGACGCCTCTCAGAGTCCGCAAACTCGAATTTGCGATACTCAGAGGATCACCGAGATTGTGGGCTGAGACGCTCCTCGAGGCTCAACTCTTCGCCCGTTGGGAAATGCCAAAGCATTTAACGTGAGTATTTCACGGTACTCAAGGGGAATTGTTAACAGGTATACTTTTATAAATTAGCTAATCCTAGGCCTTTCATTTAGCTTTGGTACCATATTCATATGCATATATATATATACACACCTTTATAAATTACCTAACTCTAGGCCTTTCATTTAGCTTTGGTACCATATTCGTGTATATATATATATATGTACATATTGATTGATCTAGATCTTTTTGCACACTTATCTGTACAGTAACTAACAAGTATAATCTGACTAAGATTGGGTCCAGTCGGATCTCTTCTGAACCTCGTGACTCAACAAGAGGGTCCCCCTTTTACCCTTAATCTCTGTACAAATCATTCCAACACAATTCTAATACGATTTTCCCCTGTGTAAACTTAATCCATGTAATAAGTAATAGAGTGAACCTTGCCATCAAATTCTGTTAAGTCACGTTTCTATAATTTCTATTAAAATCACCCTTTGCCCATACCTTTGCCAGTGATTCTTTACGCGGCCTTAAAACCACTCATTCGTGACATCCACCTTACAAAGAAAGGCTTGGGTCTGGTGCTTTTAAGAAGGCACCTGTCGTGTTTTCAGACCCTACTGAGAAATCCTTTCCACTTTCATGAATCATTAAGAGTACTCACGTAGCACAGCACTCAGACTGTTTGCTTGAGCCCTAACATTTGCTACTTAGCTGCTCTTCTGTAGATGATTACTGTTTATTAGCTTTTGCAGGATATATGTTTGCCTATATTATTTGTGACCTATAGTGGACGTAACTATGGTGCCCTGCAATATGTTAGCTGGTTAAAATGATTCCCTTAAACTGCTTCACTGAATATCACTAATTGATTATAAATATGATTATCATGAGCTGTCAGATTCTTCCCTCTAGAGGTCTGCCTGACATAACAACAGAACGATTAGACCACGATATATTCAATTCTTTCATAAGCTGATTAAGAAAACCTGTATTGTACATAAAATAGCATCTTCCACAGCAACAGTATGTATGAAAAATGATAGCTAAATATCACAATCTTTACTATAACAATGATTTTATAAATTAAGCATAATATCATTTAAGACATATTGTTATTTTCTAGTTCTGTTTCTGAATTGACAAATTATATGGTTGCATTATTTTTTATATAAATTATTTTTTCACCTACCCAAAAATATCACTGTATAAAATCTTAACACAAAATGAACAAAAAACCCAAAACTAATCCCAAAATCATACACCACTGCTATTGCTTTTCAGGGAGCTTGGACTAATGTTAATGCTAACATTAAATAAAGATTAGAATTATGTAATGCTGACAACCATAACTAGTTAACATTTTGTTATTGAAAAAGAGAAAATAATATCATGAAAGAAACTAAAGGCAAAGAAAGGGATCTGTGACTAATCACTAGAAATACATCCCTTTATACATTGTTTAGTACTGGAAAAGGATCATGAGCGATCAACCATATGAATGCTATGCCTGATATTTGAATAACTACATTAAAATCTCAAACACAAGAAAATTTTCTTACTTTTTTTTAAGAATTTTTTTAATGGTGAATCTTCTCCTAACATCCAAACATCTGAGCCAGTGCAAACAGATGACTTCTTCCCCTCCCACACACAGCCTCCTTGGAGATCAATCACTTTACAAGACTATTCTGCATTTTTAAAGTTCTGCTCATACTCTGTGGAGTCGTCTTTTACATAAGACAAAACAAATGTAATCCATTAATACCTCTTTATGTGTTACTTTATTTAAATTGCCTGTTGCTCTTCTTGTTTTTCAATCTATTCAACTTACCAGATTTTTATTTAAAAAAGGGGCTCAAAATCTGGACAAAGCCTTCTAGCTAAATGCAAACCGGAGTTCTGTTAATATATCCTTAGATGGTAGTTACCTTATTTTCCAACTATCACGTTATTAACTTATTTAGGAGAGCCAGATATAAAATATTAAGAACCATTTTACTACTCAGCACTACTTACACTTTAGAATTCATCTTCCCAATTAAGGTATTGTGCATTTTCATGGACTATCCTTTCAATTTGTCAAAATTATTATCCCATAACCGAAAACATTTACAACTCCTTCCACACTGGCATCATTCACAAATCCTAAGCTTCACCATTGCCATTAAAATAAAAATAATATAAAAATAAAACATTAGAACTAGATCAGGGTATTGATCTTAGCGCAAAAGAAAACTGCTGACAATTACTCCTTGACATTCATTTTCCAACCAGATGTGTCTTTGCTTTATCATGGTATACTCTAATTTGCTCAAGAAAAGGAGATAGATCATTATTAAAACTGAGGTACCCATACATAGGTTCTCCCAAGTTATTCTCTAGATTACATACTTCAGCACAGAAGAAGAATTCACTTATCTCCCCTGCAGTATAATTGTACCAAACCTCCACCAAAAGAGTTGATGGCAATGACCCTGCCATCAGGATTATTACATTCAACCCAATAGAAGCAAAACTCTTTTTTCTCCCTTCCCGGCTAGTAAAGAAGCCCTCTACAAGCAAATCAGTTTTCAGTATTTATTGCGTGTATGTGAGCTAGTGTCATTTTTACGGGAAAGTAACTCTGTTAATACTTAACGTAAATGAGATAATACTTCTATTCACCAACCCAAATTCATATGACACAAATATTGCTCATTACCTGTAATTAGCAGGCATTTTAAGAACGGATTAGTATTATCTACATCTCCAACTATAAACTGGGCAGCCTTCTTCATCAGCTGAAGGTTATACTTCATTTATTTTGGCTAAATGTTACATTTCTGTCAATCAAAATATGGACAAAGATGACCCACCCAGGGAGGATTACAACGGTATATCAATGTAAAAATGGAAATAAATGACATTTGGGATGTTTCATTATCCCATTAAAATATACTTCCCACTTCACCAACAGGAACCCCCATCCAAATTCATTCTTTTAGAAGAATAATTCCTGCATGCCTTTACATGCCAGTTTTTTTACTTATCACTTCTAACAAAATCTACCAACTGTAATAAAAATGACTAATGTCATTTTGCCTTGAATTAGTTCACATACCACAGGCAGACAATCAAATCCAACTCTGGATGGCTGCATAGCTGTAATCATGTCACATAATATAAGAACAAACATGACGATGAGTAAGAAGGGATAAAACCTCAGAAAACCTTTTTCGTGACTCCACAGTCCTTTCATTAGACAACAAGAAAGTAAAAAGGATGATATGCTGAGGTGCATTTTAAAATGTTACTGGAATATTTGGTAAGGCTATTATTCAGTTCAAGTTGTGATCAACAGTCTCTAGCTATCTTTCTTCTACATTGTCCATGAGAACAGATCGGAACACAAACTGCTACAGTGACTGGAATTAAGTATAATCACAGGTTCTTCAGATATATTTTCACACTTCAAGGGATCAATATATGCGATGGATAAAGCCCCAGCTAAATTCTTACTCCCACTGCATCAATTTAGGTACAGGAGTTACCTGAGAACCAAAATATTAAATAGAGAATGCAAACTCTACTGGACTTACAGTTTGTCTGCATGGGAGGATAAAAGGTTCACACTATTATACAGTTACCATCATTAGTTGCTCATCTTGCGTTATTCTGTGCCTCCTCACATTTATTGCTTAGTGTGCAGAATCTAATCTAATACAAGATGTCACAAACTTTGTGCAGCTATTTAACTGAGACAGCTTTGTATCGAAATAACAGATTCTGAACACTCATGAAGAGGAAAAAAAAAAATCATTCACTTTCATCTTCCCTTTATTCTTGATTGAGTTGTATTTTCTAGACTAGTAACAGAATTGCAAATCAATCTAAATACTTCACATTGATTGGTTATCCAAACACATGACAGAGACAACAGTCAATGATAGAATGGCCGTGTCTGACTTGTAAGATAACCATATACCTCATTTTCCTTTCATTTACCCACAAGGGACAGGGAACAGCAAGTCTGCCGAGACTTGTACTACTAGTACTCCATTTTCTGCTTCCCACCCTCAAAACCAAATACGAATTTGTGGGGCAGTGAGCCAGTTTCTGTCCTGCCTTAACTGGACCCAGTGCAAGAAGTTGTGATGTAAGATACAAAGTATGGCACCTGGCATTGTCTCTCCCCCTGGGAAATCCTGCTCAAGGGCACAGTCTGCAGACCACAGCCAGTACAACAGCCTCTGGCCAGTTGTGGGACACAACATACCCATCCACAGGTCACCCTGATGCACCACAAAACACATCGTGCAGTCAAGGGATTTTCATACCAACGAAAAGTCACCTTTTGCACCTATGCATAGAGCCTAGCATTTAAAGATGAGTAAAAGTCGCATCATTTCACATTAGAAAAGAAAAAGGATCTCAAAGCACATCTTTTCCTGAACAGCTTTGTATAGTCTAGGACATAAAGAGCACCTGGCCCTTATGGCTGCAGAATCTGTATCCTCCTGCTGGACATGATGGATTCCAGCCTGAAAATATAGCAACTCTATAGTGAACAGCCTGCAAAAAATTTCTAAGAAATGTATTTTGAAGTATTAAAGTCCACCTATGGGTTAGTGAAAGGAAGAAGAAATGTCTAAATTTAAACTAAAAATTGTTCCCAGCTTGCCCAGACCCAGGCCTGTAAGCTCAGCGATCCAGCTTCTTCCTCCATTGTTCTGGGGAACAATTCCTCCAGATCAACTCTATCCATTATCTTCCTGAGTAAGAAGAATTCATGGTTTGTGCTGAAAAAACCCAGAACCTCAGTAGCTGATAAACTATGAAGCATTTCACAATAAACGCTGGAATATATTTCTACAAAATTTCATAAATCAACCAGATGCAACTTCTCTATTCAATTATCTCCATCAAGCCGTATTTACTCTCACCAAGAATATTTGTTACAAAGCAAAACACTTGAGATGCTGAACTCCTAAGGATATGCCAGGTCAATGAAAAGTACCATGTGGCTAGAAAAAGCCTGCATGCAGCACTTCTTCCATTTCAATGAGAGATGGACAGCCTACCAAAAATTCTGAAAACCTCTTCAGAAGGAAGGATTATTTTTGTACAAAATTCTAAAGATACAAATAGCAGATTAGGAGTACATTTATAGGGCAAAACATACTACTTAACAAGCCCTGTAACTTAACAGATAAGGTCCACATACCCCAGTATGGGGTATATGCAGTATAACATGGTTCTTCTGCTAAGATATCCAGTAACATGAAAAGGAAAGTAATTTCCACAATGGGTCCCACAGGCACTGTCATGAAGTCTTAAATGAGTCTCCGTACAATTATGTGTGAAGAAAGTTGAGAGATGTCTCCCTGATTCTGTGAAATCATTGCTCCAAATTCATGACCTTGACTTGCAGGTCCTAACAAGCATTTGAGAAAGGACAGGGTTGAGTCCTCCTAATAGCCTGACCTCTAACTCTGGGGTGTAATAGGAGTGCCCAGAAAGCCATCTCCTCTCTAGTTGCCTGCAACATGAGAGGTTTTTTACATCACAGGAAAACAACGACTGGATGTAACCTCACACCAACTTAGGCAGGGAAAGGGGTCAGAGAAGAAAAGCAGGGACACAACTTTCTTTTTACTACATTCTCTTAAGCATATAGTATTATAATTAAAAGCAACTCTGCTTTTCTTCTCCCTGAAGTTTAAAATTTCAAATGGTGATGCCAAGCTAATGTGTTTATACATTTAAAATGGGAATTCATAATAAGACAAATACCTCAGAACATTTCAAATTTATGCTACAGGTATATGAATAGAAAGAAAATGAATAGTTTCCTTGTCAACAGCATGAAACACACTAGGTGAGACTAGGATTAAGTCTGTCAAAACCTCTAACAGCATTTAGAAAGAACCATCTTTTTCTGTGTACCACTGCAAATCCAGATAATATCCTCAATGACTGGAGACCAGACTGGGATTTGCATATGATTTGCATATTTTGTGCCATGATCATAAACAAAATAGCTTATAAAGACCTTGCACTGCCTACATAAGAGCAAATCTCTGCACTGCTTTGCACTTACTAAATTCAGAATTTTATAAAAAATTGAATCAGCAATTAAAAAAAAAAAATCTTCTATTTCTTCTCTACTGTGTGAATCAAAAGCCAATTGCATATGAGAGTACTCATAACTGCCTATAGGAATAGAGCATATATCAGCAGCTAATGAACAATATGCCTTGCAATGATGATGAAGATGATATATAATTGTCTGTCAATTCTGTAGGACTCAATTTTTATCCACAAGCAGCTTTCGGAGCACAGCTCTTTGCATAGAATTTCTGTCTTCTCTCAGGAGAATGACACAAGCAGCTCTGAGATGAAATTTTGGGTTCAGATCAGATCGTCCAACTTTTTCTGGCATTGTATACTTTGCCTCAGAAGTAGTCTCTAAAACCAATGGCTTCTATGAGCATTTTGGTACCTCCAGAAGGACTAACAGCTCATGTGTGATCAATGAATAACATTTTTAGCAAGAAAGTGAGAGCTGAAATGCATCCTTAGCCAAATAGTATTAACATTAATAGTGAAAATAATGATTTCTGTTCTTTCTTTAACAATTAAGAATGAAGTCCTACGTACATTACATTGTAAATGGATGGCAAGTATTTGTCATCCCTTGCTACAAGCACCACAGTCAGTAGCATCAAGAGAAATCTAAAAAACTGTCTCAGCACTTGCAAGTATATGCTCTCTGTTTCTCTTCAGCTCTTTATCCCATCGCTTTGTTATCCAAGAGCATGCAATGAAGTAAAGACTCCTTTTTGGACTTACGAGAGGTACTTTTATGCTGAGAGGTACTTTTCAATTGACAAGAGGAGGGGAAAATTACTATTTTGATGGAGAACACCTCTCTCTCCTGAGGCCAAAGAAAATGCTTTCCTCTGCTGAACAAAAAAGCTGATCTAGGAATACTCAGGCCACTGTCAGTGAGTTTGAAAAAATCAGTTATTTTGACACATATAGGTCTATTAACTGAAAAAAGATCAAGTTGGCTCTAACCTTGGGAAGGGACACAGAGCAGCACATTTATCAGTGTTCTTATCAGCTTAAACCTAAGGAAGGTTTAATGTTAACTGTGCGTGTTTGTACGTGAGCAGGTAAGTGATTACACAGGAGTAACATTTCAATCAGAACAGTTGCAAGTAGAATAAAACATTCAATAATTTTCAGTATTGTTACCAGTCTTGTGTGATATAAAAGGAATCATCCTGCAGGACAGCAGAGATTATATACAAAGGATTTGTTATGCAAGTAAACAGAAGTTTCTAGAAAGCTTTATCTGGGGACAGTTTTTTTGAAAAAAATCTGCTTTCAATTTTATATAGGAAAATATAATAAATTTGCCTCTTAACAGAGCAGTAGTAGGTCTTCCATAATCCCGCATACTAGTGAATGAGTTATGAAGGTAAAATTCAACTGAATTTCCACATCTGAATGTCTTTTGAGAGTGCAAGCTGAATACATATGGCTAATAACAGATATGAAAATAGAAGCCTTATACACTGACAGCTAACCAGTAAGTCATTGCAGGTGAACTAGCAACATCTCAAATCAAAAAGCCTGAGATTTATGCCAATAAACAAAACTGTCTTGGCTGATAACTACTTTCTTTCCCTAGCAAAGCCCAAACTACTTGCAGTTCAACATGTATTTTAGGCAAATTTTTCTCGTGTTTCCTTGATTCTGTTTGCAGGACTTAGGTTGCTTGGAAAGAACCAAATGATGATTTCATGTGTAAAAAGCTGTGGAAATCTCAAATTATCTATTTGAGAGACAGTATTTGCACGTAAAAGACATTTTCACAGACAGCTGCTCATTTGATACATGGTAACATTTTGTTACTTCAGAGCAAACCAAAAACCTCTTTCTGCTGCATAGAGAAAAATTCTTTCCCTGAATAAAATGCCCTCAAGTTTCACCAAAATTCTGAAAAAAATTGTATTTTTCTGTATAATTAATTATAGCACATAATCCTAAATGATTTAGAAAGCTCCATGCACCTTTAAAATTTATACATATATGCCATACTTATTTCAAGAACTATTATAAACAAGTACTGTTAATTTCTCTATTTTGATTAACAACTGTGAGGAAGATTAAAAGGCTTGCTTTTTTTTTGCAGGCACTTTATTCCCAGGCTCAATTCTACCTACTCAAGTAAGAGTATCACTTGAATAAAGTGGAGATTTTTATTCCAGTTTTCACAAGTTCCAGACATTTCGCAAGAGGGAAAAGTGGAAGTGTCTATCTCTTTGCACACATTTAGCAGGTTTCATTTTTTCCTGTTGCATTCTAAAACATAATTCTGTATGTGTATATATGCATGTGTATAAATATTTCTGTGTATGTATAAATATTTCTGTGTATGTATAAATATTTCTGTGTATGTATAAGTATGTCCGTATACATACACATAAATGGGTGTATAAATGTATGGGTGTATGTATAAGTATGTGTGTATAAAGTATATATATAGAAACATACTTCAAAAAAATATATAGAATGCAAATCAAGCTTAATTCATACAGAGTAATAAACAATAATCTTCATAGTAAATAGTACTAAAATAAAAGACAGACACAGGAAGCCTGCATATAAATATGCATGGAAAGAAAACAGTTAAAACTAATCAGCAATTATTTTCATTCACTGTTTCTGAAGCACACCTGTACACACCACACTTACACAGGGAGAAGTGGGCTGTTCTAACTCACCCTAATACTCTTCAAGCATTTTCCAACAAGAAGGCAGCATCCTCAGGGCAAGGGACACAGAATGTTAACATCAGCACTTGTATAACAGATAAAGATTTTCATGCCAATCTTACCATTCTGAACCTTTAGGGTTAATTATATTGCATTACTATGTATCTATTTTGTAATAATTACCTGATAAATCTGTTTTTGACTTTTTCAGTTTTTTAGAATTGTTATTTTTATAAGAAAACAGTTGCTGTAGCAACACAGATTGTCACTGCTGTTTATTGTAATTTTACCACTTTATTCATCCAAAGTAAATGAAAATTTTGCATATAAATCTGATACAGCAATGTTACTGTTATTTATTCTGTTGTATAAGATTTTTGTATTGTAACTTAATGTAACATTTCTGAGCACTCCTTTTGCGTAAAGGCAGTGAAGAGAGAACTCTGGGGCAGAACCTGTCAATTCAACAACCCAACAATATTCAAATTTACTAAGAACTCATTATTTCTGAAGAGATTACCTGTTTCATCTATTTCACTTTCAACAAGGCCTTTGCTTTGAACCATTAAGAAGTACATTTTAGTGACAAAATTTTTCCACTGATGTTTCAGAATTCATTCATTTTCAAAGGGAAGTAATTAAATTTGATTTCCATTGTACAATGGTTCAGGCTGGGGCAAGACAAAGTGCCCTGAACATTCAGTTATTAAACCTCTCCAAATGGAAAACTTAAAAAATGAGGAAACGAAAAGAAAAGAAAAGAAAAGAAAAGAAAAGAAAAGAAAAGAAAAGAAAAGAAAAGAAAAGAAAAGAAAAGAAAAGAAAAGAAAAGAAAAGAAAAGGGAAGAAAAGAAAAGAAAAGAAAAGAAAAGAAAAGAAAAGAAAAGAAAAGAAAAGAAAAGAAAAGAAAAGAAAAGAAAAGAAAAGAAAAGAAAAGAAAAGAAAAGAAAAGAAAAGAAAAGAAAAGAAAAGAAAAGAAAAGAAAAGAAAAGAAAAGAAAAGAAAAGAAAAGAAAAGAAAAGAAAAGAAAAGAAAAGAAAAGAAAAGAAAAGAAAAGAAAAGAAAAGAAAAGAAAAGAAAAGAAAAGAAAAGAAAAGAAAAGAAAAGAAAAGAAAAGAAAAGAAAAGAAAAGAAAAGAAAAGAAAAGAAAAGAAAAGAAAAGAAAAGAAAAGAAAAGAAAAGAAAAGAAAAGAAAAGAAAAGAAAAGAAAAGAAAAGAAAAGAAAAGAAAAGAAAAGAAAAGAAAAGAAAAGAAAAGAAAAGAAAAGAAAAGAAAAGAAAAGGGCTGAGTAATCATTTCAAATACAAAGCCAAAATGAAAAGTCAACATTCAGTATCTCGCAGCGAGTGGAAGCTTTGTGTGAATAAAACTTTAGGGCATGTTTAAAGGACTAAGAGAATACAAATTAAATCTTTTACCCACTAACATTTTCTCAGTATTTAAGAAGAGCCAGAAAGAATAGAGAAACTCTGCATGATGCATCCCTTTTGGCTTAAACTGTCATCATAAAGAGGGGTTGGGTTTTTTTAAGACTTTAGGAGTGCATGACACTGCTGCTTTGGTGGACCTGCAATGCATTTGCTCAGCCTTTAATAAGGACAATTGGAAGAAACGTTCATTTTCTATGGCCTTATTGCCACCGTTGCCTTATGACGCTCCCTCGCCTTCTGTGACCAGAAGTGAATGTTATTTAGCCAGTAATAGAGTAGGGCAACACTGTAAATAAAATTAATGTTTTAAGCTGCCAAGCTTGCACAGAACCTCAGTCCCTTACTAGATACAAGTAATATGGGTCATCTGCAAATAATATGGGTCAACCCCTCAAGAGTGAAAATGTGCTGCCTTCTTCCCTTACCAGTGATAAAGCTACGGTCTTCTATTCTTCATTCCCTTCTCACACAGGAATTGTTTCACGCTTTCTAATGCAGAAGATGACAACTGTGCCTCTGATAATTGTTTCCCCCACCCTCAACAGTCAGACTGCAAAAGCTTAACCTCATTCAAAGGTTCAAATGCCAGTTAATAAAAGAAATCAGAAATTACTTGAGTGAAGCTAACAATGTACAGTAGTATCCTATCTGTTGCATAATTCATCCCGAAATGTTCTTTCTTCACTTTTGTTCCCTCACATCTGTGATGTAAAAAAATCAGTACTATCATTTTATTTCACTAACTTGATCTTGGATTTTTCTTAAAGAATGTTTTGGGTGTTCTTCTGTATCTTTTGTGCATTCCGTATTCAGTTTTTCCATAATTTGATGAGTATTAAAATATATAAAATGGAGGAGGGAAAACCTTAGAAAACTCATGAAATAACAAAGTATGTAAAGAACAAGTAGGCGCTTTATTTTTCCCAGAGATTAATTTTCTACAATAAACACTTTCAGATGAATCATTAGTTTCAGTGATTTCCACACCATTTCACTTGTAGTCTTTAAAGAAAAAAAAAAGCTATTTTCGGTAAGAAACATGACATAAGATCCAGAATTCAGTAAGTAAAGAGCAGAAAACTAGATTACAAACCACTCAAAAATTGCGTGTACAAGAAGGTATTACAATGAGAGACTGGGCATCAAACTCTCAACACCTGAATCCACATAATACAGAAGCATAAAAGCTACAAGCTATTAAAGTCCTATTGTACCAAAAAACTCCAGAAAACTGAACTCTCCAAGAGAAGTGGGTAAAGATGCAAGTATTTCAGAAGATGCAGTATTTCAGAAAAATATTCAGAATTCAGGATTCAAAGGTAATTGTAGAGCAGCACTCCCAAAATTGTATAGAAAATGATAGTAGGCTGACCTAAAATAATGGAAAATAATTAAAAAAGGAAAATACTTATGGGCAGCCATCTCACAGGAATGTTTTGAACTCACTTTCTAAAAACACTAAACTTCTGGGCAGACATGCTCACCCAACAGATTATTGAAAAAGGTGCTTTGAATTTATAAAGCCCATTTTCTCAGTAGTCCTCATGTTGCATCACAACTGAAAACAGAAAACATCAAGAACTGCAGCAGAGTGGGTGGTAAAGCTGTTATCCCCTATCAGGTTGCAAAATGAAGGAAAAAAATATAACCCTAGTGAAGATTACGACCACAGTACATCTGTATGTAAAAGCTTCATTATTCACTCAGTGATGAACTCAGAAAATATCCCACAAGACAGACACTATTTTGGAGAATAACTAAATTCTGTAGGATTCAGGAAGCCTCTTTCTGTGAATTTCTCTCTGCTTAACAATAAGAGCACACAGAATAGCTTTTATTAAACAGTATGTTAGAGGATTGCTTCCTTCGTTTCAACATTGAACTCTGTAAAAAGCTATTCTGAAACCATATTACATAAAAGTTTATCTGCCTGTTTCATTTCTGTATTGACTTACAAAATAAAGCTTATTGTAGCTTCGCTCCTTTAACTATCCATCCAAAAAATAAATATACTGCCCAGTAATACAATATTTATTTTTCAATGTCTCATCTTTCCAAACTTAGTAATAGCTATGCTGCAGCTTTCACAAGTAATACACTTCGTAAGGCAATCTAATATATATTCTAATGCATCACCAATGTGGGGCTCATGCCCATATGGCGTAATGGAAGTTCCTATGACAAGCACACCTTCATTCACCCACCCAAACTTTTCAAGCAGTTTTAAACAGATATCCTGTAAAATCCAATGCTTTCATATGATTAGAAAAATGTTTCTTCTTCCATTAGGACATGGCTCTTGCTTCTAACTTATATAGGTCAGACCAAAATATTGAAACATTATTCAGGGAAAAAGTTATTTTGAGCAGGTTATTTAAAGGTCTCAGAAATGTCCTACTTTTCTTTCCCCTTCCCATCTCAGAAGCCTATGTAATTGATGCATGACACCAGAGTCGATTTTTTACAACAGAAAAAGCATAAAAAATAGCAAAAATAAGACTTTTTCAAAGTGCTAGAATATTTACAAGAAGTTGAGCAGTTTTAAACAAAATTGGTCTCAAAAGCAATAGACTGCTGATCAGAACGTAAGACAAAACTGTCAGAAGCAAGACTTGTCATAAACTTTCGTTTCAATCTCTCCTCTCTTACATGCCCCAACACTTAATCTTAATGTACTAAGCTGATGGCATACACCTACTTCTTTGGGGAAATGCAATGATGTATTTTATAGTTTTATCACAATAATAAAAAAAACCCCTGCTAATTACAATCATAGAAAAGAGGGGATGAACTAGAAGAGGCACTGCATTAGAATGAATTGTGATTTATGGTCATGTCTATAAAGTAAAACAGATAAAGGATGAGCTCATGAAAAGTCCATTTTCAAACTGCTTTATTTTCATGAAAATATCATGGAAAAGATATAATGTAAAAATGATAGAGAATAAAATGTTATATATTAAAGAAAAAAATTTTTTAGAGATAAGGAAGACTACTCCATTCATCTGGAGCCTGTGCTACTCTAAAATAAACCACAAAATTTAGCTATTACTCCTTCTGAGCTCACGAGCACAGAGTTTTGTTTGATATTAAAATGATAAAAACTAAAATTTTTCCAGAGATACTGGAATGCATTTCACACAATGAAACAGTGGCTCTGAGCATTTCAACAGTGTGTAAGCATAGCCAAGTTAACCTTCCCATAAGGGTTTCCAGGTGCAGAAACTATTTCCTTGAAAACTAAAACACACACTGTATTTGCTGGAAAAGATCTCACAAGTATTCTAGGATTCAAAGAAGAGAAATGATAAGATATAATTAGAGAAGGGAAGAAGCAGTATTCAAAACTCAGTATTCACAACACAGTCATCTTCAACAACAGCTCAAGAATTAAAGCAAACAGTTCTTTGCATAAAGAGCAAAATAATTTCAAGAATTTAACTACAAATCTCACTACGGATTTGCACTTCCCTCTACAGAAAATATGTTATATGAGCAAGGAAACTTTTTTAACAACTGCTGATCTGTTCTTATGGACTTAGTGAAAACATGTCCTCTAATAGCATTACACAAGCAAATCCAACCACAACCCATCATAACAGAAGTGGTGCCTATTGTATACTTCTTCCTGCAGATCAGTTTCAGAAAACTTTCTTTAAGGTATGTTAGGACATGAAATCATTGATTGAGAAGCAAAATAAAAACTGGAAGCGCAGCCAGCACTGAAAAGGAACTGTATTTTTCTAAGGTTGAATGATGTAAAATGACTAGGTATATCACCTTTTTGTTCTTGAACATATTTAAGTAGACTTTTTAGGAATGTGTTAATAGTTGATAGATGTGGCATGAGGGTTTGTTTTGGTTTTGTTTTTAAACTTAAAATAGTGTTTTCGTCCCATTCAATTTCTACAAAGCAGGTTACTAGGGTGCAGCAGTCAGCTACAAGAAGTATTTGGTGTAGTTCAATACTACTTTTCCAGAAAAATTTTCAGTCTCATTTATTAAACAAGAAGGCTGTGACGGTTTCCCAAGATACTTGCTCTGACTAGTAACTGATTGGGTATTTCATACTTCTGCTCAAGGTGAACATTCTTAATAATGTCCATTGAATGTAAATACCCCAATAAACTTCATTTCCATAAATGAACAGATTTTAATTTATTTGGGCTATCAGTTTGGACTGAATGTAGGATTCTTCCAAATTCTGCACAAGCTGTACAGCAGCTATGGACATAAAGACAGCAGGATTGTAATGTTTACTTATATTGCCCTTACTGAATAATAGATGATACAGAGAGCGGGTCAAATTGTGACTTCTCTTGCTTGTGTACAAAACTACCTGTATGCTGATAATATATAGCTCTTTGGTTTTCAACCATTCTCTAAACATTAATTGAAATGCAAAAACTGATGTGAATGTTTCATGTTAATAAACTAAGTTACATGAATGTTGTTAAATAACTATTCAAAATTAGAATATATGTTTGCAAACAGGAATTGTACATAACAAGTTATTCTCACCACTATAACACCACCAGGTAAGGCTCTTTTCATTTTCAAAGATGGCACTCTATCAACCTATGATAGTAACCTATGAGTATTTAAATTTTTGTTATTGCTAATGGTTTCCTTCTCTCCTGCCCTCCTCAAAACAACCTCTTCTTCTCGTTCCCTGTCCCATATGTTTACTTGACTACATGAGACTGGATTATTGAAAGAATTGACAAAATAAAAGCTCAAAGTAGAGCCAGAGTTGCTGTGTCACCTTGATCTAACAGAAGTGAAGAGTAAAATTTATTTTGTACCTGTCATTTAGAGCTGGAACATGGATGGTACAATACATATTACACCAAATCTGAGCGCAGTTGAGCTAAGCGGTAAGCTGATGCTGTTTGCTGGCTATTCATTCCAAGGAACAGAGAAGGCAGGCGGAGATCTGGCAGGAAGAGCCAGAGAGAAAGCTGACTTGATTCAAAAAGCCATTAGAATTGCTAGTACAAACCAACAGCAAATTGTTCCCAAAGGATGAAACAAGCAGGATAGAAATTACGCATCTTCCAGAAGTGATACATGTCAGATGTTGCCTTACACATGGTTCTGTATTCAGGTTTCTCATTAAAAAATAATCTTTAGTTATCCTCACATCTTTCTTACATTTTTTTATGCACTTTTTTTGAACATAGCCAACTTTCTTCTTTGGGCAAGCCATGTAATATCTCCTTATATCTTTAATTCACTTTTTAAAAATATAGTCAGGTTTGTTTTTTTTTTTTGAGCAATCCACATAATATTGCCTTCATCTCCTCCTTGTCTCTCCTTCCCTACAATACAAGTCAACAGCAAACAAGATTTTATATTGAACCACTTTTCTTCTTTACCTTCTCCTCTTCAAAAAGTCCAGTGTTCCTGAGGGTTTCTCTGAATAGCAACTCAGCCATCTCTGTAGTTTTATCACATAGCTTTAGCTAAAAGAAACTCATCATAAATTATTACCTACAGTTTGCCACCAGAAATGATCCCTATAATTCAATGCGTAAGAGACAAGCATCATTAACTAAGAGATTATTTAATTAATCCCTAAGTAGAGTTGGTGTTAAAACTCTCTTCCAGTCAGACTGATATTCTGCATAAATAGATATCTAAGAGGGATACCTTTTCAAAAAACCTTGTATTTCTTCTATTTCTGGTTTACTATCTTTTTTTGAACCCTGTGTTAAGATTTTTTTACTTTCCTTCCAGAGCAAGCAACAACACAAATAATGTATATCTAATCTCACACTGAGTCTATTGCCCTGCAGAAAGACCATCTAGAAACTTTCTCCTTACCCTTTCAACCTAACCCCACATATTCCCTTTAAAAATTCTCCAGAGTTTTGACTTACTATATTGCATGAATACCAATTCATGTTGTATATGAATATATCCAGGGAAAAAAAAAAAATATTCTACTCCTGAATGTCTTCGATATTCAGAAAAAATACTTTTCCAAAGGAAGAAAATAACCAAGAGGGAAAAATAAGACAAATATAAGATACCAGCATAAAATAACTTTGGAACCTGCAGCAACAACCATAAGTTCAGTCTTAAATATTCGTTAGTCTTCCATGTGAGACCAAAGTAAAGATTAATAGCCTGAATATTATCTTAAACAAGCCTCACATAAGCCCATTGACTTCACTAGTCATGTGCACCAGAGCAAGAAAGAACACAGTCAGTCTCATTATAAATACATGCCGTAACATGCCCTGAAGTAAAAAGTTATGCTGTGGGAATGCATTAAAAAAAAATACAACAAAAAGAAATAAGCATTCAGTAGTCTTTCAGTCTGAACATTTCTTTTCAGTTCTTTTTAGATGACTTCTTTTCAAGAGTTTAGAAAGTCTGAGCAGAAAGCAATTAAACACAACCCAGGTGTATACTCTCTAACGGAAAATAGAAGTAATGATAATTGAAAATGCTGCAGTGAAAGCACTAAAGTCCTATCTTAATTGTTAACAACAGCAATTATAGCAAGCGTTAACAGTAGGTTAAGAATTTGATATTTGTAATGAAGAAGCTACAAGTGAAAAGAATTTTTGACTTATGAAAGTTTACTTTTCCTAGAAGCAACATCAGATTTAGGGAAAAAAAAAAAAATCATCTCAGATTTGAGAAAGCCTATGCACGCACATACCAACACAAACAGCCAAGTTGACTTCTAAGAAGTCTTTGCAGGGCAAGGATTTTGTTATGGAAACGGATCTGAAATTAAGGAAATGTTTCTAATAAAATAACACAGGACATCAATGAAACCATTTTCTCTTTCTAAAGTAGCAGAAAGGAAAACAGATTAAAGCTTGATTCAGTGTGGGTGCAGGTGGGAGGAACAACCACTGAGACTGGGAAACACTAGTATGAATTTATAGGCAATTGAAGTCTTCTACAAGTCAATTTTTCTCTGGAAAAACATCTACATTGCAGGCAGCATTTATCAAATGGAAATTTTACAGATGAGTAAAATAACTGATTCAAAATAGGCTATATATAATCTTACCAGAATAGTGCTGCTCTGACTCACCTGCCATAGTAAAACCCAGATTCTTTTCTACGTTACTGGAACTCACCCCCTCATCTACTTCTCCAATCTACACAGTGCCATTTAACATCACATCACACACTTAATAAAAATTATCTATCATTAAAATCATGAACTAATCCTGAGCTGAGTTCATCAAAGTTGAACACAGACTTCTTTCTCAGAACCTGCCTGTAGGCCTGTTTAATCACTTTTTGTCTAACAATTTTAACAAATAATTTCAGTATCTATTTATAATTTTTGCATGAAAAGTACATATGCATGGCACCTTAATTTTCTAAGTTGAAATTATATAGGAGAGACACGGTGGAACTCCCAACTTGCATCTCTGATTGCAGCATTCTGACAGTAATCACTGGGTTTTCACATGCAAATCAGGATGCCAATCTTACAAGCCAGCTTTCCACAGGCATTAAGATCCACGTGGCTATGTTTGGCACAACTGGATGGACCACATGCAAACAGCATGACTGGAATTGAGACACAAAAAAATCGCCACAATTTTTAAAATATATATGACTGTATCCACACATTTCATATCTAGCCTATTTCTAACATCCTTGTTTCTGTTAACAAGGAGGAAAATAGCAGAACTAATGTTCACACATTGTAGTATTTTGAGGGGGTTTATTTTGTCATTTCCCTCATCCTCTGTTCCAAAAAGATGTCATAGCACTGAACTATTTTAACAGGAAGAGGAAAATTTACTCTGTAGTTTAATAGAAAAAAATACAAGGACAACCCCAGTCTGGATAGCAAGACAATGATACACAATGGAAACAAGGCATACATTTTAAACCAAGATAAAACCACTGGATTTTCCTTTCAGTGAAAGCTTTGAATTAAAGTTGGATGTTTTCTGAAAGATGTGGTTTAGTCCATTTACTTTGATGGGGGAGACCTGCCCATTTTCACAGAAGGTACACTTTGTTTATTCTGCAGGTGAAAAGAGTTGAAGTGGTGATTTAAACATGTGGCCCAAGTGCCAAACAAACCACCTGCTCCAATTTCAGCCTCAGACCTGTCCACAGATTCTGTCACCATCTTTAGCTCAGTCCAAGAGTTTTCTTGTTCTCAGGAACTGATAAAGTAAGGTCAGATACATGCAAAATTTACAAGAAGCTTACAGAGCACTCTGAGGCATTTTGGAACCAGAAGTACTACATGACTTGACTTTATTTCCGTATCGCCTTTCCGCAATTTCAATTCCAAGTTCAATTGCACCACTTAAAGACTGTTCTTAAAGTTAGAATTTAAAATAGCACAATCAAATTAGACACTTCTGAAGTTAATAGCAAGTGCAAAAATTGCAAGGTAATCCAGTTATTATTCCACATAGTTTTTGGTATATAGCAGAAGTTTACCGTTTGTCATTTATATTCTACCTGATGTTCAATGTATGAGAAAAAGAAATACACAGCCATTACTTTTTGTACATTAAGGGAGAAAATAAGAGCCAGGTCCATTTCAGTAACATCTATTGGATTTCTTGATATCTGCTCTAACTTATTTTCTTTTAGACATATACTGACTTGTGAATCCAAAGAGACACCAAGTACAGAAAATGAATGTAACAAGAATAAAGGTTTGATTGTGTTAAGAGATTAGAAGGTTGTACTGACCTTTAATAAAGTATCGGGGGGTGGGAGGGAAGTCATTTTGTTAGTCTTAAGTAAGAGTTTCAAGTAAGAGTTGGGATCCCAAAGCGCAAGCTACATTACTGACAGGTCAGCAACAGTAAACCTGATTTGCTCCTCCTGGGCAAGCCAAAGCAACATTTGCAGCTCAAAGCCAACTAATACAGGTGTTGCTTGTTGTACAAGCTATGGAAAACCATGAACATTGGGGTTTTTTATCTGGTCATTTTTTGTAGCTGCAACTACGAACACATGGACAGATGTAGCAAGATAATTTGGGTATACTCACATCATCTGTAATTACAAGAACTGAAAAAAGTACCTGTCCTGGTAGAAACACCATATACTGACAAACTGTAAAGACATGGGGGTGAGCCTGAGGGTAACTCCATAGTCACATAAATACCACCAAAAAGAAAATACACCCCTGCAAATTACCCTCACTTGATGAATACAATTCTAGGGTATTGCTTTCTAGTCTTAGATGGGTCCTATATATTAATATACCTGAATGAAATTAAGATCTCAAGTACTAGTGATACCAATTACAAAGGAACAGTGAAGAGACATATGATTCTTTGGTTGAAATGATGCAGATGGGTTAGGAATGCTTTATGAATAGGTAGGCCAGACATTCAGTAGATAAAAAGGCCTTAAAACTTTTATTCTGGGTAAAATAGGTAAGGAAGTTAACCTTGTATCTTGAGTAGAATAGATAAGGGGATTGTGCCAGCCTAAGCTAGTTTGTGCTAATGAGAATTGTGCTAATTAAGCCAAGGGTTAAAACTGAGCATGCATAAAGACTGAGTTCAGCTAAAGGACACTGTGAGGAAGACTATCGACGACCACCAGAGGACCCTGAAAGACTACCAATGAACACAAGGGCGCATGCGTCAAAGACTTTTATATATGTTAATGAATTCTGGGAAATAGCATGAATATTTAGATTATTTCTCAGAAATGTAATGAATATGTATACTCTAATTGTATATAACTTCTATGGTTGAGTGATTTGGTGCGCACACTAGTGGAGCGATCCCCTGTGCACCTGGCGCCGCATTAAAGAACGCCTGCTTTCTAAAACTCCAAAATCGAGTCTTAGAGAGTTCTTATTTCACCAGCTTACAGTAACACTAGAGATAGCTTCTGAATTCTATGTTCACAGAGTTAGTTAAATTTAGCCACACCGTTGCTATATCAAAATTTAAACCACAAATAAAGTTGTAACATTTTACTTCCACATACTTTCAAATAACTTATCAATGGTGTTGTTTTGCAACACTTTACCCACGCACCCACTTCAGAACACCAGTGAATATTTCCGTAGGTAAGATAGCCGACAGCCAGGTCACCACTGGGCCTTTTGACTGAAGTCAGAAACAGTGATTATAGAGTTAAAAAAGATTCCTGTGTAGAAACCTGGGACAACACATAGAAAAGATGATGAGCAAAACTTAAAGCAAAGTGCAGCAGTGGACAGAGGAGATGCACACAACAAAGAAACCCCCAGTGTCTGAAGTCAATAGATACTGTAAAATTGCTGCCATACAAATCACACCACAGCATTATCATAAAGAGAGTATTTCATTAAAAGTTCTGAATAGATTTATACTTTCCAAAAACATTCATTCACTTCCTTTCATGAAACTGCGGATTTCTATTTTCCTTTCAAAACATGCACACAGAGTGATTTAAAGCTTCATATGATGTTTTACAGTTAAATTAATTCTTCAGAACTATCATGGCAAGTGCTTAGAAAAGCTTATATGAACAACAGCTACAATAGAGAGCTCTACCAGTACCTTTTACTAAGGCACTTTACTTGGCCACATACAGTCCAGCTTTGCAACATAGCCTCTGAATAAATAATTACAAAAATTAAATCCAATGGTTGTTTTATGTATTTGACCTTTAAAAGTCACCCAAAAATATAAAAAAAGGAAGTTTAGAATGCCAAGGAAGTTTGGCATACAGAAGTAGCAGAATAAAACCTGGAAGGCAGCAATTAACTTGGATTTCAAAAAGACTTTTCAGGAAACACTGCTTCCAGGCATAAAAAGTACTGTCTATCCTTGCCGAGATAATTATCAGTAAAACATGGTAAACAAAAAGTGGGAATGAATGGTTGGTTCCCACAGCAGAAGGAGGTCTCTAGGAATGGAATTGCGCAAATGCCTATGCTGGTACCAGTGATGTTCAGCGCTTTCATAAATAGACTGAAAACAAGCTGAAAAGCAAGGTACCAAGCTTCTCTAACAAGTTATAGGAAAAAAAGGTAAGAAACAATCATGAAGCAAGGCTGGATACTGTGTGGCCAATAAAATGACAGATAAAATAAAATTCACTATAGACAAACAGAAAGAGGTACAAATGGGGAAAAAAAAATTTTTAACCTATTAGTAGTGGTTGAGAAAAGTAAACAGAAGTTAGGAACTTTCAAGAAAGGAACACACCACCACAGCACTCATTTTGCTAATGTATAAATCCATAGTCTGTCCACATCAATGCTGTGTGTCACCTTAGTCCATCTCAAAAAAGGATACAGTAGAACTGAAAATGATTTGGAGAAGGGAAACTTAACATGGACAAAACTAAAAGAATAACTTCTGTGCAAGAAAATCTCTGTGTACAGCAAAGACACTTCAGTCTCTTTCTGGAAAGACATAGCTGAGGGGAGAAATAACAAATGCCTATAAAAACATGGTCTTCAAGGTCAAGGTGATAAAAATTGATTCTTCACTCTGTCTTCCAAAATAAGGAGCAGAAGGCATCAGCTGAAACTAACAGGAAACAGCTTCAAAACTAGATGAGGTGACTCATCACCCAACAAATAGTTGAGCTGTGAACTTCCTTGCTAATGGATGTTTAGAAAGGTAAAGGTTATATCTAGATTTAAGGGAGACTGAACACATTTGAGTAGGAGAAGGTTGTTAAAGATTAATAAATACATAGAAACTACATCCAGCCCTGAAGCGCTTGATCCAAAAAAGGGCTGGAAAGGTATTAAGAAGTAATACAGACACTTCAGCCATTTTCTTACAGCCGTCGTTGTAAAAAGAATAAGGGATTAAATGGACCTCCAGACTGACCTGCTACAGTCACCCTGATGCCATGCTGAATATAAAACTGTAGTATTACAATAAAGGTATAACATCCTTTTGTATAATTAAAGCAAATTTAACAAACAAACAAACACTACATTTAATGTGGAACAGAATGGTAAACTGCACAGCTTGATAAAACTCTAGCTGCAAAAGGATTTTGAAATGTTACATCTTTGCCACGTATTTAAGTATTTTATATTACTCTATTACTCCACAACCATTCTAAATGTAAAACTTTAGGTCCATTCATTTTAGGAGGTTGATTTTTATTTCTTTTTAGAAGCACAAATAGAATGTTAATTCTAAAATTCACCTAAAATTATTTTGTCATGAAAGCTGAAGTATTTAGGAAAAGACTACAGATTTGCTTCTAATTTTTGTAAGCAACATCTGGCCATCTCTCATCACACTTCTGTGTTCTGTTTTTTTTGGTGCTGTTTATTTCAGTTCTCTGCATAAGACGATAGAGCAGAATCTATCAGCTATTATTAGACATTGTTGTTTTCTCACCGATCAAATGTACAGTCTTCACCCAGATCTTACAGACTATCCAGATGGGAAGCTACAGCTAGATGTTAGGGTGATGGGGCAGACAGGGGAGGTGCAACACAAAATAATGTTTTCAGTGAATTTTCCATGATCACTCTCTCCTGTACAGACTTCTGTTCTCATTTTCACGGCAAAAATGGATGGTCTTTATAAAGTACTGATAAAGCCAAATGTTATTTTTCAGAGAAACAAAGCAAAACAGATGGAGTATGTCAAAACTCAAAATAACTGTTTGTTTTGTTTTTTGTTTTTTTTTTTTTTTTTCTTTTATGAAGTACAGTATATGTTTTGGGTGGAGGAATGAAGGAACATAGAAAAATGTCTCCCCAAAAATCATGTCTTCCTTCATAAGATACTAAGATGCAAAGGATTATATCCCATCTGCCTGTCCATGCCTCAGGAATTTCAAATTTTAATAACTACAAGACTGCATTCTGAAAAATATTCTACAGAAGATGAAGCAATATTTTAATGGCTTTTTCTCATTTTTTGTTGCTGTTTTCTTTACCTAACACTGTCAAGCATATGACAGCTAGAAACATCACTTTTTAGCCAGGAACACACATCCTGAAAGCAGCTGGTAAATAAGCTTACTGTAGAATCGTAAGAGACTGCTAGAAATAATCATGTCAGCAAAGCTACCTCAGAGCTAGACAAACACAAGAAATATTTTTACTGCAAAGCTTAAAATAGAGAACATTTTCTTTGCATTACACACCAGGTCCTACAGCAGTGATAGAACTGAGCCACATGTACCTACAGTTTTATTGTATTTTTTTAAGCAGACTATGCCTTAGGCAGTCACATGCCTATGGAGCTGAAGAGGAGGGTAGTGTGCAGGATGATGACTGGATTCAGAGACCATCTCAAGATCTGTGAAAAGCACAAATGGACATCTCTGGTTTGGAGAAGTCCTGCTCAGGAAAGGACAAGAACTGCCACTGCATGTGGTGCTAAAATGCTGCTGGCTAGCTTGCATCCTGGTTATATACTGCTCCCTGCTCTATCCCCACCTTCCAATATACATGCACGCTCAATGTAGGAACAACTGAGCTCTTAGTGCAATTGTCTTCACAGCCTAAATGCCCCAATTGTTACAACACATGTGAAGGAACGTTTTGTTCAGATAGGTAGACTGAGAAACTGAATGTGCTTCACATGCAAATTTTAATTCTCTCCTCTCAGCAGAAAAAAATGGAAGGACATAATAATGCTTTTAGAAACCAGCTGATCATTAAGGTTGAAGCACTCACTACCTGTGCCTCTTGTGGTACTTACTGGAATTCTTGGGTGCAGACCCTTTCTGTGGCAGAAATATTGATCTTTTTACCCTCAAATAGTGTGACAATGGTCAGGATTCTTTCTTCTGAAACTCCCCTTTCCAGATCGGATTCTTAAATTTTTTTTTATTTATTTATTTTATGGAATAATACCAACATCATTATCCAATTTTGGAAAAAAAAAAGCACAGTTAGAAATAGAAAATATAAAATATTTCACATTGCTTTCTACATAGTCAAACATCACCTATCAAAAATTCTAAGCCACTGAGAAATACACAGCATGGCAGGCTGCCAGGTTACTCCCTATGTTAAAGTGGAACTGGCTCTCTACATTAACACTCTCACAATTGTAGCTCACAACAAGTGGGAAAATCCAGACAAAGCTTTTCACAGACCCCCTCGAAGAGATTTGATCTGTGTACCTCAGAGAAATGAATGACCTGGGTTTTGTAAGCTAGAAATTTTAAATTTGGTTAGTGCAACACTTGCCTATGGATCATTTATTACAATTATGCTACTTAAGAATGTATTCTAATAGGATTCATCTTCCTGAGGCATCTGAGTTGTTTATAAATAGCCTAGATAACATGATGACAAATAATGCTACATGTTTATGGGGGGG
>NW_009204765.1:0-6474 GCF_000690835.1 Fulmarus glacialis
GGGAAGCAGCGGGGGTCCGCGGCCTGCAGCGCGGGAGCACCCTCAGGGCAGGCCCCGGAGCGGGGAGGAGCGGATCGTGCTTAGGAAAGATCCGATCGCCTTTTCCTTCCAGCAGTTTCCTCCCCTGCGCGACCCGGGAAGGCAGAGCCAAGGAGCAGTACTGCAGAGACCCCCTGCGTCCTCCAGATTGACTTAAAACGGCTAAGGTAAGAGAAGGATACAGCCAGGTAAAGGATCAGTGTGTCGCTGCCCTGCGGCTTCACAGGCACAAACAGCTGCCGCCAACACGGCCAGCGTGTTGTTTTGCGTCACCGAGCTGCGCAGGGGTTTAACTTCACGTATTGTAGGTCCAGGAGATCACATTTATTGGAAAAATTGCATGGATTGGCACAAAACAGAACTAAAACACTGGGACTGAAGAGATTTGCGAGCACTGAAACCTGGAGCATCACCGGGCGCTGCGCAACGTCGGGCTCGTTTTTTCATCCTTTCACTTACATTGCAGCATTGATACCTCTTATAAAGCTAACTTGGGACACAACAGCCACTTCGAAAAGGTGGTTCCCTCGTGCTTCTGTTTATCTTAAGTCCTTTCCCCTGCTCAAAAGGGCAGAAGATGGAAAATACAACCCCATTCAGTATTGTATCGATCATCCAGCCCTTCAGCAGCACACCCGCTACCCACTGTCGATGCCCGACTCACCACGTTATGCACACAGAGGCAGTGCCAGCTGTTAACTGCTTGCTGTGAACAAAGGTATAGAAGATAGTTTCTAAGGCAATGTAACTTATCCAACTTCTTCAAAATAGAGAAATGGGAATCTTTGGGGAAAAAGTGAAAGAAAAGCAAAGCAACACACCTGCTGCTAGTCAATGTTAAGATTTATTATTATAGCTAGAGATATGCTACATTGTTTCCAAGCAGTACAGCAGAGATTCAAGCAAATAAGCAATGCTTTAAATGATGGAAGACTTGTCATTAAGCTCCAGTAAATACACTCTTGGGATTCAAGTTTTTACCATCCCCCAAGCAGAATGAAAGTTCGTCATGCTTGTTAATGCTCCTGTGTAGCTGCACTGCATCTTCGACTATATGCAGGATTAAAATGGCACATGTACATTTATTTCAAGTTTTAGTGCATTGACACACAAAAACAGGGGGATATTTTTTTCTTTACTTGTTACATTCATCTCTTCCTTTGCAAAATTCATAAAAATAAACCATGTATCAAAATTCTATTTTCTGTCTTGTCCCCATTGTTTCAACCTCTTGATACGTAATATAATTTTTTGTGTGAGAAGAGAAAACATGGGACACATCTTGCTCCAAAACTAGTTAAGGAAAGAGGAAAAACTCAGTGGAATACAACTGTATTTTGTGGACTTGTCATATTCAGGAAGACAACTAGTGATCACAGAAGTTCATAAAACAAGTTGCAAAAAAGGGGGGGGAGCCTTAGTTTTTACCCTTCTTTTTAAAACAAGACAAGGGAGTCAGTAAATACTTCAGCATTTAATTTTTTTTAAACATCAGAAAATGACAACTTTGATTTTTGTTTTTTTTTAATAATCACAGCTGTTTTCCTAATGTCTTCAGTGTATGGTACTAAGAGTTTTGTCCACATATTTTGAGTGTTTATGTATGCACTTTCTCAAAATATTCTTTAGAAGCTTCCGGGCTTGGTTTGATCTGTCAAGAAAAGAAAATTTAGTTATTATATGCTATAACTAAGATTCAAAAATTACAGATTTGACATTTTATCCAAGAAAATCCATGCATACTTTATAAAAACAATAGGTTATTTCTGCACTCGGTTAAAAGATGAAGGCCTAAATGATGTACAAGCTCCTACCTGCAAATTTTAACACATTTTTCCTGCTAAATATCAAGCAGGGCATTAAATAAGTAAAAAATCTGAAGACAACAGGTGGAGAGTGCAAATCAACTTTAGAGTTTTAAATACAATTTGTGTCTTCTGAAAGAAAATCAGTGACTTTCTTCACAGAAATCACACATATTTAATATCATACAAATAGACTGAATTGGTCCAACCGATAAAAGCCTCAGATTTAGACAACGGGCACAGATTCAGTCAAGCACCTCACGTTAAAGCGGTTCTCAGCCCTTCAGACATGCAAAAATATGCCAGTGTCTATATTTAGAAAAGTGATATTTAGCAGACGCTTACTGTAGGGGAGTCTGGAGTCCAGTTTGCTGGGCAAACCTCTCCATGTGTTTCCACGTACTGGAATGCTTTCACCAAGCGGAGGGTCTCTTCCACGCTACGACCGACGGGGAGATCATTGACACTTAGATGCTTGATGATCCCGTTTGGATCAATGATGAAGAGTCCTCTGTAATTGAGCAAGAATTCAGGGAATGCAAATCACGTTCCAAGACCAAACACAAGAAACTGGATGAACTATTTCAGCAAGGCAGTTATTCTTAGATGCACATATCAGAGTTAGGAGTAGCAATACAGCATTTGATATATTGTTTGTTAGTGCAATGATCAAAAGCCAAGAACCAGTCAACTGGCATGGTATTGTGAAATCACAAAGTATGCATAAAGACTATTAAATCGAGACAGATGTGTAACAAAGGTAGAACTTCTAATTCCACCTATATTTCAGAGTTGATAGTTGGCATTCTTCTCATGTCTTTTTGATATGAAAATCCGAAGGTATTGAGTGAAGAGCTGCTTACACATTAAGCTACTAAATGAAATCCTGTTGCATATAAACATTTGTGAAAACCAAAGTCCCAGTCTGACCATATTAATTAACTTAATTTGTCAACAAACAAATGTCAGAAGTTCCTGACATTCCTCTTCATCCAAAGAGATCAGGAACCGAAGGTCTCCAGAAGACTCCTACCCAATCCAATGGATCTCAAGGACCACTATTTGCTTTTAATAAGTATTCCCATGATAGAGAAGGAAATGTCAAATTTTTTATTCTAGATAATTACGGGATTGACTGTAGTGGCCTCTAGGACTACTGCTTTAGAAACTTCTCACACAGAAGTTAAGGCAGTCTTTTCTCCCTTCAGAAGAAAGAAAACAAAAACCAACCAACCAACCAACGCCCCAAAAAACCCCAAAAAAAACCCGCAACAACAACAACAAAAAAAAAAGGGACAGACCTAAATTGTGAAAAAATGTAAAAAATTGTACAATGCTCTTCTATCCTACTCTTGTCTTCCTTAGTGACATGAAGTTCTCCCACTCACTCAGAAGAGAATAGCTGGCTTTCCCCTGCATGCATTCTCAGAGAGACCTGGAACCATTCTCAACTTAATGGCCATAATGACCATGTGCCCTTTTCCCAGGGTGGGATCCAGCAGAAATTCTGCAGAAAAAGTAACATCTTACAGTCTTCATCTGATCCTTGTGCAGTTTCTCCTGCAGGAGGAGACAGTATGGCTCACGTCATTTTAGGCTGGGTTGTGTCATAACAGAGTTATCGGCAATCATGCATTACCTTAGTGCTATGCCAGGTCCTTCTAGCAGCACACCATAATCACGGGAGATTTGTTTTGTGAGGTCCGACAGAACTGGAATATTCATTTTGCCTAAACCGCCGCTCTAGAGAAAAGAGTAAGATTCCATTTTGTTACAAAATGCTTTTTAACATTATCCTTCTTGAGTTGCTGGATTCAGTGCTCTTGAGGGTATACTAACAACAAAACACATTCGTGCCATTTGCTGCATGAAAGGAACCACAGGGGGGTAGGGGATCCTTGTTTGGTTGCTTTTGGTTGGTTTGGTTTGTTTGTGTTTTTAAAGTAGTCAGGAACATTTTGTTTCTTTGGAACATGAAAACTTCTTTTGCACTGAGCATGTTAGAATTGCTTATTTTGGTGGTAAAAGGCTAGCTCTGACAACAGTCATAAATTTTCAGAAATATTTCCCTTGTACCCTATTCGGGAGCTTTGAATACAAAAACTTCTACTGTGTATTTAAGTGTTCAAAATTAAACAAGATTAACATGGTGGGGAGGGAAGGAAAACAAACCTGCATACTATGAACAGACAAAACTCAAGGCTTCTAACAGCCACCCTAGGTATGTCAGAGTTCTGTTGCTCACTCTATTTAGTGCACAGGTTTTTTTTCCCCCCTCCCCCAAATCAATTTAAATACTATTTGGAGAGTCAACCAAGATTTCTTTCAGTTTTGCAACATACTGGAACTGCAAGAGAGATAAGCTTTCTATCCTTGAAATGAGCCCGGAGTTTGTTAGCTTTTCTATTCCTGGCATCATCAGTGAATCATTGTGTAATCTCAGTCACTCAGACCCTGCAGCAGAGTTCTCATACACAGAGCTTTGAACGCAGATGTCGGAGAAACCAAGGCCTTAGCTTCTCCGGGTGTCAGTTTCCTGTCTGCGCCACCACGGAATTCTTTCCGCCCTTTGCAGGGCATTTTGCTCCACGTGCACCGAGCCATGCCTGACTGGCATACGCTGAACAGCTTTCGCATAAAGCGATGAAGTCAGTCCACAATCGCATTTTAGAGCTTTGAACAAAGCATGCAGAAAATGAAATACTCTCAATAGGTTCAGCCAAGCCATATTAAATCTAGCAAACTCTCCTCCCTCCCTGTACGTTACAACGGCAAAGCTACGCACCTGGAGGCAGCCCAGTCTGCCAGCACTACTGCAGACTGCTGTCCACATGACCACATGGGTAACGACTGATGGCACAGCAGCTTCTGCGCCTTCCTGCGACACTTCTCGTTCTCTACAACTAACCAAACCAGTGAGGTGCTTTATGTGGTCAAAAGCGGGCATTTTTATATACATCTGAAAAAGGCTCCTCTCCAGTAAAAGGCCGTCTTTATCACTTTCTTTCCCTGAAGAAAGCTGAAGACCTCTGTTTGCATTGCAGAAGTGGAACTATTTCAGCAAGTAAGAGTTAATAATACAAGTGCTCCAATAAACTCATCGTTCTTCTGCTTCCATTCTGAAGCCACCACTGTTAGGTATTGGTTAACAGTAATGGCTAAACAGCTGCTGTTCATTTTCTGTGAGGGTGCACACAAACCATCAGCTGTAACAAGAAGCTTAGGACAGTGACGTGTATAATGAGCATTTGTCTTTCAGATAAACATATGAGGATATGATGTAACCTACAAGACTATTAAGAGAGCAAAACAAAGATAAAAAAAAATGATTAAGGAAAAGAGCAAGGAAACAAAGATTGACGTCAGAATTATGTCATCAAATGTAGAAGTTAATCACCTCACCTATCACTTTAGGCAGTCTATTGAAATTGATGTTTGCACAATTGTTTATTCAACTCTTCTTCTCAGGAGCTCTTGTGAAAACAAACCAAACCAACAGAGAAAGTCCCAAACAGCTGCTCAATTCATACCTTTCGTGGTGTATTTATCCAGGCCAGATGACAAAAATGAGAATCCACAGAAACTGCTACCACGTCACAGTTCACATCATGAAATTCATTTGCCTTGTTGCTGAAAGCCACAATTTCTGTGGGGCAGACAAAGGTGCTGGGTGGGAAGAGAGAACAGGCTGTAATGATTCTGCAATCTTTTTAGAGAGTTTTTTAGAAAAGACTCGTGTCTGTTTCTAGGCACTAATGCAGCCGCATGTTTTCTTTAGCCTGATAATTTTGACCATGTTTCCTCCTTAAGATTAGGTTCAGTCAGCCTCAAAGCAACAGCCATAGCCACCTAGCTGGCACACCAGTTTTCAACTCTCAGTTCTAGACAGATTTTTTGCAGATGGAGAAACTGTCTCTGCTAGGCACTCTCTAGACAGAGAGTTTTTGGAAACTATAGCAGAAAGGACTGCAGATTAAATCCTCCCCTACGTGCCCACGTACACCAGGATGCTCTTGGTGATTCAAGTCTTCTGGACAGGCTCAACCTCGTCTGTTCACCTTTTGCTCTGGAGCTGTCTAGCTGCAGTTCTGCTGGCCCTGCTGCTTAAAAGAGAGTCTCCAACGCAACCCCAAACTGCAAAGCAATGCCCTCACCCCTGGGATCTGCAGTAAGAGGAACCACACTTGCAAGGCCACATCTACCTCCTGAAGCAGTCCCAGCAGCTAGAAGATGCTCTCCAGCCACCAGATCCCTTGCTTTAGCACACAATGGCCATTTGCCCCCAAGTCTTATCGCTCACGCTCTAGAAACAGACACATCTGCCTTGCAAGGCTAGCTCGGATAAGGTAAAAACAGCCGCTTTAGACAGCAATGATCTGCAGCACTTCTGATGACCTTCAGCAAGGCAGGAGGCCCATCTGAATGGGGAGAAATCCGCACTCACAAGTCCAGGGGGTAGAAGAAGAGGACCAGGTATTTCCCCTTGAAATCATCCAGGCTCAGCTCCTTGAACTCTCCGTTAACAACAGCCGTTCCTTTAAAAAACGGGGCGTGTTGTGTAACCGCTGGAGCAAACCGCGAGGAGCCTGTGAGGGAGAAAACAGAGCTGCGGGCTGTGCCACCGCGGGCC
>NW_009204766.1:0-21482 GCF_000690835.1 Fulmarus glacialis
TAATGATTCTATGATTCTGTGATTCTACGTCATGACAATGATATCAGTGACTTTAGACTCTGATCATTTCAGTGTTCCTTTTATCAATATCAGATTAATAAGAGCAAATGCAGACCTGTGAATCATCAGATTTATGCCCAGCTCCAGGCAATGCAGATCACAGAGCTCAAAACAAGGTGCAAAACCACTGGGAACAGAGTATTTTTTGTTGTGGGAAATAAAACACAAGACCACCTGGATCCTACTGACAGTAGACAAGATAATGGAAGAAAAACTCACCAAAGACTATTAAAGATACTTATGTCACTTAGGTTTCTGAACCACAGGTGGTTGTAAAACTGCAGGCTTCTTATCCTCTCCTATCGTTGCTATTGACCATTGTCAAATATGGGGATGAGCAGCCAGATTCATCTCTGATCTGGCACAGCACTGCCACCTGTATATCTTAAACTGAAAGAGAAAACAGCACAAAACCAGAGTGTGACTACTTGATGGAAAGCTGCAAAGCATCTCTCTTCCTTGCAATCTTTCCAGTATGAGTGACATGAACAGCTCCATCCACCTCAATGGTCCTCTCCAGCCCCATGTGGCTGTGTAACCATGCTGCTGCCTTTCACTTCAGAGGCTTTCAAAGATCCTGCATGAACCACAAAACAAATCAACTACAAATTAATTTTTAATGATGGCCATAATTTAAGATAAAAACAAAACAAAACAAAAACTCTGTCAGTAATACTACCTAAAAAGGGAGAAAAAAGATAAAGTCTCTATGAAATCCCCCAGTACCTTCAGTTCAGCTCAGACTCTGTGTTGATGTGCAGCAGCATAACATCCCTGAGCAGGTTTTGAGTTGCTCATGACAAAGGTACATTTCTGCCAGGTGGTACCGATATTCTTGTCACTTATCCTGTCTCCCTGTTCTCTGGATGAACAAATGATGCCAGTCACTTGTCTGCCTCTTTCACAACAGTTTCTGCATCTTCTTTCAGGCCATGCAAAGAGGTTCCTAAACAATTTTCTGAACACTTTTTTTTGCATAATTTTCCACAGTCTGGGGACGAGACTTTAGGAACCAAGGCACTTTTTTACTCCCTATGTACCAGTTTATCAGGACATATTCTTTTGTCAAGCTTTATAGTAAGGCTCAGAGTGTGGTAGGGAATAAAAAAGGGAAAGAACAGAGATATATAATTTGCATTAACAGTATGGTTTTGTTCTTTGTATTTCAACCGTTTGTCTGGGGTTTTTTCTGTCTTTATTGGTCATAAGCAATCCAATGAAAATGGAACTGTCCCTATCTACCTGAATGGCACCTAGCATAGTGAGCCATCACCTCTGGCTGTGGCTTCTGTGACTGCATAGCACATTTTCCCACTGAAGACCTGATTACATAAAAAGATACAATTTTGTCAACATCTATATCAATCCTAAACTCAAAATATTCCCACTCTGTGCTATCCACCTGACTTACTGGAAAAAAAAAACCCTCTGTATTTTAGTCCATTTTTCCTGTGGAAATGAAGCTAGGTGTTTAGCCTGTGGGTTTGTCTGCGCGTCTTTCTCAACATCTTTGGAATCTACAGGTTGATTTTAATGCAGTTTGACATCAGTCTGAAAGATAATTAGGTTTCTACCAATTTCATTAAAATAAATGGATGGCCAGAAGCAGAGAAAGGATCCCATTGGTGCCAGCCAAAGGGAAGTCCAGGAGCTTATAGGCATGAGGGTATATACCTTGAATAGAACCCAGAAAAACAAGGTTCAGATGAAGTTCTTTTCTCACTTCTCACATCTCCCTTCCCTTGATAAGTCAAAAGATACAAATCCAAAGGACATCAGGCCTCAGCATTTCCAATGCTTATAAAAATACTCTTCTGCCTTCTACTTCAGTTAGCATTGCAGAGCCCAGCACTCAGCACCCAGCAACAGGAGAAAGTGATGGCTCATGCTCCCTTATATATATATATATATTAAAAAAACCAAAACAAAACATTAAAGCCTAGGGATGATCTATGAATGAAATTTAACATAGATAGTCCGGCGCAGTTACTTACATTATTTACTTGTCTGCTGTTTATGGAAGTGGATCTCAGTTGCTCCCAACCTTCTAGCTGCCCTGTAATATGAGCAGTAAATTGATGGTGATTACAATTACGCATGAAGTTTCAACATGCTGTTTATAGACTAAGCTGCTGGTATTGACAAATCGCCTTTCTTCTTGTAAGGAGGTGAATGCAATATGAGTTGGAGACACTGCCCTTTAGCAAGCTCCGACTGAAGATTCCCACTTTGATTTACTTTGGTATTAAAGCTTTAGTTTTACATATATGAAACCTAAAAAGGAAAACCCTGCAAGGCATTGCTTGTATGAATATCACTTTTTTCTTTTTTCATTACTTGAATGACTCACAAGCAATTAGTAAGCTGTGCCAGAACAAGGATTGCTATATGGCCAGATTGTGCATTATTAATTTATGCAGAGTACCATTTACTCACATAACTAGTCGTGCTGATTTCAGGAGGACTACTCACAGGAGTAAAAACTACTCTGCTTATGGAGTTCTAAATTCTTATCCCAGGAGTATCACGTTTCTGGAAGAAGCCATTAGTCTTCATTTTTTTTTCCTTGCTTTAGGCAGAAAACTGAACTGAGAGTGTAAGCTATCTTAATTAAATCTGATCTGAAGCTTTGCTTTTCTAGTTAGCTCATGCATTCTGATATATTAGTTATACCCTAATCACTCCTCAACATAGTCTTCTGCACGATGGTATCTAAATAGAACAATTAGTGCAGAAGGGAAAAAAATGAGTTCAGACTAGACAATATAAGAAAGATAAACTCCAGGTGGCACGGTTATTTTTTGAAAGTCAAAAACCAAATTCCTCACTGGGAGGCAGTGCTCATAAATTAGAATGCTATTTATAATGTGTCAGTGACATTTTCATATCTATTTATTTTAATGCCTACCAGCGTTTAAAAATTAGTTGAGGTTGTGTTGCTATTACAAAGGTTAAATGAAGAGATTATGAGTTGCACAGATGTTTATGGTTTGGGTTGATAGCTCTGGGACATCCCATTCTGGATGCATTGTGTTCCAGTTCATTTTAACAGTAATTAGAAGTACCCCCGTAACGAGGTGCTTGCTGCTGAAAACAACTTCATTAGTTTGGGTGATTTTATTGGTTTCCTTTAGGGTGAGGAACGAGTGTTAATAGTTGTAATTTAATAGGAAAATTACTGAAGCAAGGAAGATTCCACTGAATCTTAAATGAGGCATTGGACAGACGTTTCTTTTCCAAATAACGAAATATAAAGGAAGAGCAGCAACCTTAAGAATTATCATATTAATGTATTTACCCTAGAACAGATGAGCTATTTTGTTTAAATATTTTAAATATCACTTGAAGTTGTTAGGAGCCTATAGAGAAAAAGTCTATTAGCTTAACAAATTCCGAGGACATTTGGCTGCACACTTGGGCATTTGCACACATTGCAACTCTGAACTGAAAGCCTGCCAGTCAGAAAGGTTGCGTTCTCTTTCAGAGAGCGAGAAGGATTTTCTTCCCCTGGCAATGTGATATTGCTCAGCACAGAGCATCTTCTTTAAGGTACCACCAGCTCCCACCAGGCAGAGCTGCCCCAATTATGCTGGAGCTCATGCCTTTAGGGGGATGATGGATCAGTGGCAACTGGCAATGCGATATTGCTCAGCACAGAGCATCTTTAAGGTACCACCAGGCAGAGCTGCCCCAATTATGCTGGAGCTCATGCCTTTAGGGGGATGATGGATCAGTGGCAAACTTGGTAGTCTGCCTGAGCTGAGCTGTGTAAAGTCACATCCCTGCTAGAAAATTCCTTTATCTGGAATAGGAGGTATTACCTACTGTTGGCCGAGGGAACATCTTCTTCTCTGGGTGGACATGTATTATAAATCACAGCTAACCTAATCTCTGCCCTCGAGCTCCTGTTGAAAATCAGTATGTTCTCCAATAGCTTGTCTGGAGGCCTTCTCTGACTCTCCTTTCTGCCTTCCCTCCCTCCTCTCCCTTCTTCTGCAGCTCCTCAGGAACCCCCTAAAGGCCTCTCTGACGGGATGATGGTCTCAAGAAGAGGTAGATAACATGACGATGCTCTGTGAAGATGCTGTCATACCTCTGTGACCTGCTGAGTAGTTAGCTCAGGTCTCTGGCCAGAGAAAAATATCTTCCTTGATAAAGTAATCCAAAGTCACAAAAGCAAACACTCCCTTTGAAGACGTTATCCACTAGATCACAGACAAGGTCAGGGCAAAAGATGAGCACATCCCCTGCCTAAAGGGAAGCTATATTTCCTTTACTAGAAATGTCAGACCCAGATCTACGAAATGAAGCCACCTCTGTCAGTCTTTCTGACCTTGAGAAATTAAACAATACATGGATCTGGAAGGACGAGGGGAAACATCATTGGAAGAAAGGTGCTATTCAAATCCCTATCAGAGTTTAAAAGACTTGGAGAAGGTTTAAAGACCACTTCCTTCTTCCTCTGCACACAAACTGTATAAGAAGAGAATAGAAGAGAAGAGTAGTTTTATTTCTGACAATAGATGTTTGTGAAGCACTTGATGCTTTCAAGAGCTTTCCAGTAACAGCAGATGTGGCTAACTGAAATTGTATTAAAGAAGTGCACTCCATATAAAATGGCATATACAAAAATTTCTTTTTAAAACAGAAAGTATAAAATAAAGGTGTAAATAAAGAAGGAACTCAGGTGGAAAATAGTCCCTGAGAAGAGGCTGTGAACACAAATTCAGAAAAAACATTTATAGACACCTGTAAGAATTACCATGTGATGCAGTAAGAATTTGAAAAGTGCCAATACATACAGGGTCACATGAAGGGACAAGAGCATCCTGAGACTACAGATATTAGAAGTAATTCAAAATACAACTCAAAAAGACACCTGAGTTAGAAAGTCATAGAGCTTAACTCATACTTGCCCTGCTATAAAACAGCCGAAGGCCAGCCCTGGAAAAGCGGGACGTATTACAGGGGTTGCAACACTTTTCAAGAGTTAATAGAAGATGTCCACAGCATCAACAAAGAGGATGGCAAGCAGTAAAACTGTATTAATTATACAATTTTTTTTCTGATAGAGTTAAATTGGTTAAAAGCATTAAAGAACAGACACAGCCAAGAACTATCACATCTTTGTCATGGACCTGCTAAACAGGGGGAAAAAAACAGTTATCTTCATGGATATGATTCAAAGAGTCACTTGAGAAGATAGCTAAACTATATTGGCAAAATTTCCACACACAGCCTTTGCTAGAATTTCTTCTCTGTAACAGAAAAAAAGCAAGTAGCATGAAACTAGAAAACAAATGTATAATAAAATATTTCTACTGCTAACATTTAACATTCTTCAAAGATCATAACAAAGCCATGTTCAACTGTACTAATCAGCTATTCTGTTTATTGCAAAGAAAAGCTATCTAGTAAATACTTTTATGATCTGGGAGTCATCCAGCTGTATGTAACCATGTTTGAAATGAAAGCCTCTTATTGTGATGATTGTACTCCAATGGTGCTGCATATTCTGACAATATTATTAAATACTGGTGTAGTTAATATCTCCTGACTCCTAATTCATTAAACAAAGAGTTTCAGAGCCCTTTTTCTGTGAAAGCAGAAAGAAAAAAATCAACTCAAATTTCAACACTGAGAAATCACTTAATGAAAAGAAACCCAAGAATTGGTGTCAAAATAAGCTTAATTAAAGATTCCATAAAGAAGCTTTTTGCCACCTATGAATAACACAACTAGGAAGGATGAAGTATGTGAATGTTATCTTTGATCTTTGCTGAAGTCAAGACAGTAAAACCAAATGTGTGCATTACTCTCCTCAGAAAATCTTTCTAGCCTAGGCAGGTACATGATAAATTCAATAATTCATGTCCAACATCAGAAAGAAGGAAAACAATTAGTCTTCTAATATTGAAATGCACACCAGTTTGACAAGCAGAGAACAAGAATATACTGGATGGACTCCTATCCAGGCAGCACAAGTGACCTTTGGAAGTCCTAAAGGGCCAGAAGAGACCAGAGAAAGAGACTGCATTCAGCTGAAGGTAAAACTCTAAAAACAAAACACCTGCTGCCAGGTGTGTGAAAATAACAGCCTTCATTGTCATCCTGCTCCTTGGTGGAAGAGAAAAAAATCTCTCACCATCTTTTCTTTCCCTCTTCCCCCCAGCTGAAGGATCTGGGCTGGGCTGCAGAGCTCTTGGAGTTACACAGAACCAACTCAAACTGGGCCCAGAAGAAGGGGGGTGTCATGTGGTACCCTCAGCACTGAGCAACCACAAAACCCTGTGAGCCCACCTTACACCGAGGATGCTTTGCACCCAGGGAACAAGCTCCTAATCTCTGGTTTTGGGATTTACTGAGGGCAAAAGATAGGGTCCCACCAAATCCCCCGCACAGCCCTGAGAAGGCTTGCTGACTGCATGACTTCTTCATTTCCTACAACCAGCCACTTCAGTGTCTTCCTGTACATTTCCACACCAAAAGCTGCAGAAATATGCCTTTTCCCAGCTCCTGATTTCTGAAACTAGGTAGCTGGGGATTTCCCATCTTCAACAGTTCATGGAGTTTTCCAAAAGCCACCTAAAATACTGTCTTCTACAATTCTTCTACTATGTAAAGTGGAGTAGATTTCAGATAGGTGACTGTTAAATGATAAAATACAGCACAGAGAGGACAACAAAAAATCTCTCTCATTTGTTGTTAGAGACAAAAGAAAGAAAAGACACAGAAAATAAGTTGTAAAGATAGAAGTTGCAGGCTTCTCCCATCCACCAGATATAGTGGGGTTTTTATGCTAGGCAATAAGAGGTGACTCCATTAGACATGTACGGTTTGAAAGTGCCATGTGAGATAGCCACCCTATTATCCCGCTGTAGTCAATGAAAAGCAATAGGCATTTTCAGCATATGACTCATCTGATCTATTTTAGAGAGCTGCTTCAGACTGAGATGAATTGAGGCTTAAAAGCAACTATTTCTCTCTGTTGACCGTAAGGGGAGAGGAGACCAGTTCATATGTAGACATTTACATTTGACCAGGTGGTTACTCCTCCAGGTTTCCAAAACATAAAGTGGCTTAATTCAAGGAGACTTTCCACAAGCACGTCACTGTTTGTGCCAGCTCGCAGGCCATGGGCAAATAAACTGATCTTCTGGTGTCTCTTCCAAACTCCACAACCTCCCATGACCTGTCATCTTCCATCCACATTTCATAGAGAAACAGGCAACTGCGTTTTCAGATACTCTCCAGACATCCTCCTTGTTCTTTTCAACCAAATATGGGTTACTAGCTATAGAACTGCATACTTTATTAATACTGTATTTTTCTGCATCAAGTATCTTCAATGGACTTATAAATAGAAACCAAAAACCATCTTCTCCGAGGGAGGTACTGATAATTTCCGCAAGGTACTGACTCTGCTCTTACTCATTAGCCTTGACCAAACAGGGGGTTTACTAGACGTTTTACCCAGCAAGTTTACTTGGCTTCTTACACATAATCACCTAGGTTGGTAAAAAAAATGGTTGCCCAGAAAGGATGTGCGGTATCCACCCCTGGAGGCTGTGAAGACCCAACTGGATAAAGACCTGAGCAATCTAGTCTGATCTCATAGCTGACCCAGCTTTGAGCCAGAGGTCAGACTAGAGACCTCCTGAAGTCTCTTATAAACTAAATTATGCTATGATCCCATTCTGGTTTATTACACAGATCCAAAAAGTGACAAAGCCAAGAAAAAAGAATTAAAAATCTGTTAAAGGACTTTGAATTAAAGATTTTACTCCCCAAGTTCCAAAATGATGAAAGTTTGGGTTTATACCAGTATTGATATATTCTTGCCCTGTTCTAACACTTTTCCCTAGTCATTTGTTATTTGCCATGGTTAGGAACAAGATACTGGACAGATAAACCTTCGGTCTGACATAGTAGGGCTTTTCTGATGACAGACATAAGGGAAAATGAAGTATTGTGTATCTGTCAAGCCCGACAGTAATATGTTGTCAGAGGTTTCCATAGAAGCAGCATGGCATAGTTCAGTGTCAAGAGTGCTGCATAGATAATGCTTTCAGAATACTCAAGCTGCAGATTATTACAAAGACAGAAGAAAGTTCACATCACAAATCATACTGTATGGCAGGGAGGTAATCAAAAGACAAACTGCTGCATCATGCCAAAAAACCCACAAGGATTTCAAAATGTTAAATGTAAGTTTACAGTTGCAACTAAATTCATCTCCTGAGTGCAGGAATACAAGAACAGAAACTATCCTCAAAAAAGTTTCCAGTTTAACAATTTCAAATATTGCATCTATTTAGTGTTTTAGTCTGGATCAGAAGTGCGCGTTTGAAGCAATCACCTTCATCTCCAGGCTTCAGTTTGCATGGCAGAGCAGCCACAGAGAGCAGCCTCAGAGAGCAGCTGGATTCCTCACCAATGAAGCCAGGGACCTGCATCTCCTGCACACCATCCACAGGTGAGCATTGGGCTCACAGGGTGGTCCAACACAAAATCTCCACAATGCATACAGCGTGGACATTAGGACCCTGCAGGAGGTGGAGCTGTGGAGAACAGCTCCACTGATCCACCCCTGTTGCTGATATAAAGACAGACAGAGATGCTGAACACCTAAGAGCAAAGATAATAAGGAAAGAGGTCCTCAAGATTAGATTCAGGGATTCATCCCTCTGGAGTAACAGCTGAACCTCAAAAATTTGGGGGACTTGGAGAATACTCTTTCAGGACACTTGATGCTTACCAGTAGTTTGGGAGTTACTCCACTGATGCACATGCTCCTCACCCTGCTGCAAATCTCGATGTAGTGACCATTGACACCAGCCCCCACAAGCAGAAGCCATCTCTGCCAGTAGCCTGCAGCCACCTCCTCTTTGCAAGGAGGGTGCTCATGATTCAGAGAACATCCTTGAAGTCACCCCATAATTGTCCTTTGTTGGCTTCCTCATACATATGTCTAAATGCACTATTTGAGGGAATGAAGTGAAGTAAGAGAAAAGAGTTGTGATTAATATTAATATAATCACTGTGAGTTTCAGTCAGATCAGTGAATTGCAGATGCTGAATGTTTGGGAAATTCCTCACCTTTGAATCTCCAATCACTTCTTCAGCTGACTGTGTATTTGTCACATTCCAAAAAAATAAAGCACAACAGATCTTGCAAACTCTGACACCACTGGGGGTCTGAAGGAGGAAAGCAGGGAGGGAGGAAGAGGAACAGGGAAGTGAAACCCATTCACACATTTCTGGGAGCGCTCAGATGTGGTGGTGAGGGGCATCCTGGAATAATCTGAGAAAGCCCAAAGCAGAGCCCTGGCCAGCTGACCCTGCAGACCTGCAGAAAGTCTCTTCCAGCTCTGCCCAAGACTGCCAACAAAAATGAAGCAAGACTAATCAGCAGAGGATTAGATGAACTGTTTAAGTCAACTGAATTTAGCACTTAGGATCAACTCAAAGGTCCTACTTCAATATTTATCAAGTCAGTGGTAGTTGGGGATGTTTACCACATCTGACATTTGAGCAACCTCCTTTGTAAATGAAGGTTTAATTTGTGAAATGTTAATTTTCAAATGTTTCAAGCAAATACTTAGAGGTCAACTGTTTCATTCGATCCAGATTTTACCATTCAGATTTTTGTTCACTGTAATAACATCACGTGAAAAGTTAACCTGCCTAGTGTGGAGCAAAATAATAGCCATAACATATGATTTAGCATATAAACTTCCTGTTGTTTTTTTTTTTTTACAGAAGTAAAGGTAAATGCAAAAATAATCAATTTCAGTAGACTACAGTTAATTTCTTTTTCTTTCATACTATCTGCTACAGGTCTATGACCACAAGCCTCATATAAAATAGAATAGCGAAATATCCTGGAAAAATACTAGCTAAAGCTGGATCTGGGCTGTTTTATACTTATAGCAGCAATAGAAACTACTATAATGTGTTACTGCAAGTACCAGTATGAATGGTGACACTTGTTGTAACAGACCTTAGTATGTCTGAACAAAAGATGGTTGGAAAATAAAATATCTTGCTAGAATGATCATTATTGACAAAATTTTAATGGCTATGGTTTCAGATCAAGAACGCATAATCACATCAGAAAAATTAATGCTTCTCCCTGAAATGCAAAAGACAGAAGTGCAAATCCCTGAACCAAATCATAACAGGGACTTGAGCCTGAATCTGTTCATCCATGACTGAGTTCTCAAATGATCAGGTTAGCAACTGCCCTCAGCTGATCTCTAGTGTGCTCGGGTTTTCAGGGATAATCGCAAAGCATCTTCTGCAATGGAAGAACTGCTCTAAAATCCTTATTATTTCTAAAGAATTGGAAATGTTGTCTAACAGACAGTTTCCTTTTTCCCAAATAAAGATTGGTGAAAACTTGCTTTTAAGAGAGCTCTGCAGCATTAGGGATTCAGATGAAGAAGTTTAAGAGGAATATCACTGGTAGTGCAGAACTTTTTTTATGCTGTCATAAAGCCAGGAGAAGTCAATTAGGTCTAGTACTTCATTAATGATGTTCACAAATCACATTTATGGCAAGTCTCATATCTATTGCTCTGTTAAAATATGCCATTTGGAAAGACTAGATTTGACACCCTTATATGATGGCACTTACTGCTGGGGTAATTAATTTTTACTTGTGCTCTGGAGAAACCAAGCAAAACTTTCTAAGACATTTGGCCAATTACACACTCTTTAGGGCAATGAAGCTTTTGCAGAAAGCTTGGCTTTATGTTACCACTATGATCAAAGCTTTAATGAAATTGCTCCATGACAGAAGCCACTGGACTATTGAGAAAAAGCTACAAAAATAAATTAATGCACAATTGTGAATCTGCAAAAAGACATATCTTTCAGATTTCTGACTTTTTATTAATGTGCTCCACCAAGCAGCCTCCCCTGTGTACAGTTCTAACAGATATTACAAGAACACCTTTTCCTTTTGATAAATGATAAAGGCCATCCATGGGATCTTCATAATAGTAGACTTGTATTCCCTTTTTTTTATTACAGTATTTCCAGAAGAAAGGTGTTAGTCTGTTCTCATGGGGCAAACTTGGAAGGACTGGAGCTCTTTTATGGATGCACTGGCATAAAAAACTACAGAGGAACCTGGGGAATTGCAGGCTGTTTTGCAGCTCTGATACAGCACATCCCCACTAATATATGTGTCAGAGTATTGTAAAAAGAACGGCAGTGAAGTTTAAAGAGAGCAATGAAAACTGTAGTTTAGGAAGAGACAAAACTTTGAAGATCTGTCCTGACTGTGGCTCCACTGCGCACACAGCCCTGCACCAACGTGATACCCTCACACACGCGCACAGCTCAGGTGCACGCATAGGGTGCTGAGCTTGCATGATTTCTTGGCTGCAGACTCATCTACAAAGTGTTTCTAAGTCACAGAGTATGTTAATGACTTTTTTGAAATGCAAGTAGAGAGAATAAGGCACCTGCAGCACACAGACACACTGCAGCTCAGCTGAGCATCCTTAAATTCCTCGGAGATCAGTGAGCAAGCCCATGGTTAAAGACTACCCCCGGCACAGTATGAGGTTACTGAGTCTTACAATAACTTGCACGTCCCTGATCAAGCCAACACACAAGTCCAGCCGGTGAGCTACCCCAAACCACGCACCGCAGGTCAGCTCCTCAGGCAGTGCAGACCGGCAGCGTTAGAGGCCGATGGACACTGTAACGGGCCTGAGAAAAGGCAGAGCCACGGGATGGAGGCAGGCTGGCGGGATAAAACCCACAGGGAGGAGAATGAAACTCTCTAATAGTAAGTACAGCTTTGATGTTGTTTTTAACCCTGCTTCTTCTAAACTCTCCCTCGAAAATGTTTTTTTGAGATCCTCAAAGATAAAACACAAGTGCAGAACATTTGTGAAAACCTTTCCTTAGCAGTGCAGAGACCCCAGTCCAAAGCCTTCGCCCATATTATGTCTCTTGAATCTACACTGTGTTGGATAGTTATCTCTGAAAGCATTCAGGTGTGGGATAACTCACAAAATACGCCAGTGTCTATACAAGGAGCCCAGAGGCACATTTACCCCCTTGTCTGACTTTTCTGAGGTGCACGCCCAGCAACACAAGATGCGAACAGTGGATAGACAAGCTGCTGGCCTGGAACTTGATGCGGATCTGCACTTTGGTGATAGCAGAAGCCACCCTGCCTGACCATCGGCACAGATAACAAGTGGAGGAATTATTCATCTTACTGGCTGTGACCCCATGGTAATTACATACAAATGTGAAAATAAATCACAGCTCTTGGTCAATGCTCTCTAACACAGAGTAGAAACTTCACTTTTTTTGGTATTTCACACAGGATCCAAAATATCCATATACCCTTTCAGGATTGTGTTTTCCTTATATTTGATTGGTTTGCCTTTACCAAGCAGGCTACAGAAAGGTATATATGTGAAAATTCTGAAATATAAATGTATTTCCTGATTTATGTTTCTTTTAATGTAACTTATTTAAAGAATGAATAACACATAAGTTCGTATTTACTTGTTTTTTTACATTTTAGTTGTTATGCTTTTCATTACCAGGCCAAGAGAGCAGTGCAAGGCAGCAAGGGGGACACAGGATGGTGCAGGAGTGGTCAGTGGTGGCAGCTGCTGCGGACCTAGCAAGAGCATCTCATCAAGGGAGTTACAGGAGGGAAACAAGAAATTAGAAATGCAGTTCTCATGAAGAATTGCGTTAAAAGATAAAAGGGTTGATTCCTGTGCAGCTCAGAGACACAGTGGCCCAGGGATCAGAGAAGAGCTTCTGAAGTCTAGATAGGAGCTCTCACCCCTGCTCCGCCACTCTTGGGTGACCCCAGTGAAGTGTCAGTTTGCTGATCTTCAGCCAGGCGAGTCTACTGCTGTATTTACTGTTAAAAGCCTGCAGGCAAGCTACAGCTGAAGAACACAACATAGCAGTAAGTGGCAAATCAAACCCTGCAGGGTTCACAGGGGTTTATCCTTCAGCTTTGCACTGATTTGGAGAGGTGAGTCCATCCCACACCAGAGGAGAGGTGGAACATGGAGCAACACTCAGCAACACGTAGCACAGCCTGAGGGATGCTCATCCTATTAGCCAAGAGCTTTAGTCAAATGAGCCCCACTTCCACAAAGCACATCTGCTGGAAGATCACAAGCCGCTACGATAACAGAGCACGCTCACACTTCGTGTTGCAGGGAAGCTACCGCAGTATCTGGGCTTCCTGGAAGACTCATAAAAACCACCAGCCGGATACAGAAAATAATAATGTTTAATGTAGCAAAAGGTTATTAGGGGTCCTCAGTGTGCAGTTGATAGGGAGCGTGGCTTATTGCAGGCCAGAGAGATGCCCCTGAGAGTGGACGTCAAAGGCTTGGTGCAGGAGGGCTACTCCGCTCCCCTCTTCAGAGATTCCCCACCACAGAGGAGGTCACTTCAGGCTCACAGGCTCCACGGCACCTGCTGCCACTGGGAGGGTAAGAAATCCCTTCCCTTTCTGCAGCTGAATCCTCTCCTAATGGTAATGAAGCACTCAGAAAGAAAGCATTTACTTAGACAAACATCATCATCTGTCAAAGCCATGGCAATAATAAAACCTCTGTTGCCAGAATTCACTTACATTGAGTGATGGGTGGGTGGATTCAACAGCCATGAACTCTTAACTAAATGCATTTTTCCTATAAATTCCCCTGGTACATTAACTTTTACTGATAGCAAATAGCTGCCCCATCTCTAAGGAAACCCATATTAATCTTACAAACCTGCAGAACAGAAGAAAAGAGGCAACTACTGCTGAGTCAGACACATGCCATGGCCCCACTGCTCCAGACCTTTGCAGCTCCTGTTAGACATTGCCACAAAATGCCGCCAGAGCAGACAGCAACCCACTTTGCATAGGTGTAGATGCTCATCTAGACAAAGCCCTGGAGTCTGGCAGGCAAACAAGCCAAAGCACTAACTCCAAGATGTGTGAAGCAGGCTGTCGATTAAACGAGCTGTTGAAACGAGTTTACTGATGGCAGTTTAAATGACAGGCTCCTCAATTATTGTCAATGAGGACTGTTAAAAAGAAAAAAAAAAAAGAAGAAATCCAGCCAATGCATTTATTGCTCTTTTCATGAGACTAGGGCTGATGCAAGACATGGGGAAACAAGCCACGGTACGCCTTCTAGCTGGTCAGGGTGGCTGGGGTCGCTGGGATGGCTGGGATGACCAAGTGGTAAAAGGAGGAGCTACCTCTGGTCCCTGGGGTCGCAGACTGTGCTGTGGCTGCAGGTCTGCAAAGAAGGGACCTGGTCACCGGCTCCTCTCCAGTGTGCTTGAACTGATGGGTCGGCACTGAGGAGCAGCATAATTATCCTCCTAACCCCAATCCCCACTCAGTACAAGTCTGTGGGAAACCATCAAGAGGCAAGGAAGCCCTGGAGACAAAAATATGTTAAAAAGGACCCTCTAGGAGGTGAAGTAAAAAGGTCTGGAGTCTTTACGTTTACTTGGAAATTCATATTTTACCACAGTTCGAAGACATTTCCTGGGGATAAGGAAAGATATTTTTTACAGCCAGCCCTACAGAATTAATGAAAACCTTCAACTTCCCAGGACCCCAGGGTCCCCTGGGGGCAATCGTCCCCATTAACATTTTCTTGATTGCTTGTCATTAGGCTTTCAGAGTGTGAAAAAGTGTTGCAGAGAAATCACAGTTCAGCCACGCAGCTAATCCAGTGGAACATTTTTATTGTTGCATCTGAGTGAGGAAGCCATAAAACAGAGAGAGAGAAACTGTGCTGAATCTTTCCAGCTCTTTGAGCAAGTACCCCCCAAAGATTTAGCACGATTTCCCCTCTCCCAGCTGTAATTTAAATAGCCCAAAACCTATGGCTTGTGTAGGAGTTTGTTATGTGCTTTATTCTCTCATAACTTACACTTGAGGCCTGGTGGTGCAGAAAGTGTTGGCGAATTTAAGGCTCAAAGTGCACCAGGGAAGCTCTTCCAATAATCCCAGGGTGAATCAAGAGCTGAACAAAATTATTAATGGAGATAATAATCGTGAAGATGAGGCATAGTCTCTCTGCCTTTATCTCCTCCTCCTGCAGAGCCTACACACGCAAACCTTTGTCTCTGCCCAAGGACTGCCTTGAACATTCGTTAGCGCAGATGTGATCATCAAACAGGCTCACAGGAATTTGCAGCACAACATTCCTATTAAAAATCAGAGGAACCTGTACTCTTAAAATACACAAGCTTTTTTGAACCTCCTGTTATGTGAGCCTCAGCCGTGAGTAGCTCTCTCAGTTGAGGTAGACCGTGTATAGAAGGTAAAATGGGAGTCACCTGAGGAATGGAGCTGCAGGGGGTGAATGGATAAATTCCAGGTTACTGGGGAGCCCAAAACTAGACACAATGCTCCAGGTGTCACTCATAAATCCGAAATAGAGGGAAAGGATGATGGCCCTCAACCTGCTGTCTATGTTTTCACTGATGCAGCCCAGGACATAGTTCTGCACCCTTCTTCACTGCAAGGGCACATTGCTGACTCTTGTTCAACTTCTTGTCCACCATGACTCCCTGATCCCTGGAGAAACAAAGCTGTCTACACCATCCAGTCCACCACCAGCCTCCATTGTTTTGCAGGGTTATGCTGGCCCAGGTTCAGGGCTTAATACCCCCCATTACCCTGTTGAATAACCCTACAAAAGCAGCACTGTTTGATATATGCTACTATTCACCAAAATAATAAGGGCAGAGTAAAAGTGTACTCCAAGAGTGAGGCTAACCAGGCTGCCCAAGGATACACAATGGAGGGAACTGCAGTGGCTGGATGGACAAAGGACTTTCACCATGCTGTTCCAGCTGCAGGTCCCTCCTGCCATTCCCAATGGTCAGAACTGGTCAGAAAAAAAAGCCTTCTAGATGTCTCACTGGGGCACTGTGAAAGGACTGTATGGAAACAGCTATTTATGCCAGAGGGACTAATCCTGAAGCACTGTGAGGGTGGCCACAGCAGGTTCCTATTGCTTGTACCTTACAAGGTCCACTCTATTGACCGGATGAAAGCCAAAAAAGGAGCCAAAGGATTAATTATTTCTGTTCCTCTCTCAGTAATTACTAAACATTCATATTGCATAACGTCTGCCTTTAATAGTTCTAAAAATAAATAACTTTACTTGCAGTTGTGCTTATAAGGCAAAATTAAAAACCTGACATCAAGGTTTTTCATGTGGATACCTCAGCAGGGGAATAGACTCCAGACAAGAATGTCTGTATTTCCTTTCCAGTCACTGGGGTTAACAGGGATGAAATAGAAACAACCAAGAACCCCAGACATGCTCCCTGTTACACCTATCACACTGGGCGCAGCCAGCATCACTGTGTCCAGCGCCTGCCCACAGGGACCAAAATGTCTGTGACGCTGTAGCTCCAGCTGTCCAACGACTCACCAGCCCCATACAGAAAGATGACAACTTCTCTGTGCGGCATGGAGCAAGGACAAAGCACACTCTTGTTTCTCCTTTCTTCAACCCCCAAGTCCCAGGAGATGAAGGGCAACAAAGGCAAGAACTTCTGTTCCTTGCCTGTTTTCAACTAGTCTATCTAGACTGGGCAAAGACCATGGCTGGAATGATCCTAGAGGCTCCTAAACAGAGTTAAACATTCCTGAACGGTTTCTTTGAGCTTTGCTTCCATTTTTACTCAGTATTTACTAAGCTTGACACCCCACAATCCCCAGTGACCCATAATTACTCACTTGGACACTATGCACACACCTTTTCCCACAATTAAACCTCAGAGTGCCACAAAGACATTAATTTGTACCTTCAAATATGTCAAAATATCATAAAACCACTAACATTCAGCTAGAATCATCAAAGCAGAAGTCATATAACTATTCAACAGGAAGGCCAAAACCCTACCAGATTGTGTACTAAGCTCATTAGGCACACAATTCATCCACCAGCAGGTGAAGGAGCCTTCTCCCAAAACTCGAATGGACTCTTAAGGTGCATTTAAACTAATAAACAACACGAACCGAGGAGCAGTGTCTGCACTGAGGCCACCAGGTGAGGTACAGATCAGGTGCATACAACTCAGTTCTTTAACCTCTGATACAAGGTAAACCCTGGGAATGGATTTTGATCTATGACAAACACCAGACCATGCCCAAGATTTATCATGCTAATAGACAAGGCCAAAATAATGCCAGGGATTATAATAATTTAACAGTGTCCACAACAAGGTTTCAATGTTCGGGCCTGTAGCAAGGTTAATTTTATTTTACTAGTGTAAACACAGCCTCAGAGCTCCTTGACATGGCATTTCAAATCTAACATTTGCCTTTAAAATTGCACCTGGGACACAACAACCCTACACAACAGTGCAGGTGTGGTGCTGACTGGCTGACAAGTAGCTTTGCAGAAAAGCATTTCTTGTCTTCGTGGACAACAACATGTGCCAGCAATGTGCCCTTCCAGCAAAAAAGGCCAACAGCCTCCTGGGCAGATCGAAAGGGATGATCTTTCCCCTCTACTCAGCACTCGCAAGATCATATCTGGATTATTATGACCAGTTTTGTACAAGAAAGCATAAACTGCAGCAAGTCCAGTGAAGGGCTGGAGCTCTTGCCCTGTGAGAAAAGTGGGTTCGTTCAGGCTGGAGAAGAGAAGGCTCAGAGGGGATCTTCTTGTTGCCTTAAAAAGAAATACCTAATAGGAGGGTGTGGAGAAGACAGAGGCGGACACTTCTCAGAGGCTGAGGCTGACAGCAAAAGGACTAAAGGTAACAGTCATGAGCTGCAACATAGGAAATTCCCATTAGACATCAGGAAAACATTTTGATCATGACGGTGGTAATTATCGGAGCAGGCTGCCCAGAGAGGTTGTGGAACCTCTGTGTTTGGAGATATTCACAGCTTGACTGGACAAGGTCCTGGACCTGCTGTGAGCAGCAGCTTGGACTAGAGTAGGTACCCCCCAGCCTGTATTGTTCCACTACTCTATGATTCTGTGACCAAACGTTCCTAAAACTACCATAAAGGAAACTGCTTTTAATCTAAATATAGCTGCTTTTAATCTAAGTATGGCTAAATCATCTTTGATTAAGAATTTACCGAGCTGGAGAGATATCAGATTTTGTCATCCTTTCAGATTCCTTACTCCATCTCATCTAGGAAGAAATTATCTAAATTACGTAGTGTTTTCCCTTCTGTGCATCTGAAAAAATCTTCACTTTATAGTTGGCTTCCAAACAGTAGATTGCAGAATCAAGCCCTCAGTTAAGACTGCAGGAGTTTTTTATTCATTTTGGTTCTATTGCCCTGCTTCCCACAGGCAGTATGCAATTACTTTAAAGAAAATAAAAGATATTACCCAGCAATGGTGCATGACACTTCCTAGTCACTTCTGCAAAGCACAGCACTGCAGTAAAGCACCCATTAGCAGGTAGAAAGTCACATGGATGAAGCATCAGTGCTTCACTACATTTTAATTTCTGCAAAGGTAACGTGAAGAGACTCAACTTGGTGAAACAAAACTATTCAGTGAGCTATTCAGATTCAGAATTCCCAGGTACCTCCCAAACCCCTGAAACTCTCTGCATGTGTCTTTCCCCATCCTGTGAAGGCCCCGACTGTAAGATTTTAAAAAGCTCTTCTGAACATGATGGCTAATAAGAGGCAAAACCATCAACTTTTATGAGAGGGTTTACTCATTATATATTACATTATCTACATAATATATATGACAGTACTGTAGGAAAGGGAGGAATTTTAAGGGGCGATCAGCTCCTCCAGCTTTCAGACAAGCTCAGCCAGCCTTAGACCATCTCTGACAGAGTAGATCTTTCTTAAAACCTTACAGTGCCTGGGACCGCACAGACTCCTGAGGCAATCTCTTCCAGTGCTTAACTATCTTTATAGTTAGAAAGTTTCTCCTAATATCTAACCTAAATCTCCCTTGCTACAAATTAAGCTGATTACTTATCATCCTACCCTCCATGGACATGGAGAACCATTGATCACCAGCCTTCTTAAACCTTCAATATGGTTGAAGACTCCAGTCCTGTTCCCCACTTTTCCTTCTCTTTTCTAGATAAGATGATTCCCCAGCTTTTTCTCATAGGTCACAGTTCTGTCTGTTGAGCCCCTTTCAAGTTAGTCTGCATTTTTCTTAAAATGTGGTATCCAAAACAGTACTCCAACATTGATTTTGTAAATGTGAAGAAAAAGAAATTACTTAACGTCGTGTCTCACCTAGAACATGTCAATGCATTCAGGAGAGACATCAATACTTTTTACACCAACATTACATTGTTGACCCATCTTCAGTCTATGATCCAACATCACCACCAAATCTTTTTGCACAGCACTGAGGAGTAACCACTTTCCTCCACTCTGTACTGGATTTTTCTTTCCTAAAATATAGTCTTCGGATTGGTCTTTATTAAATTCCACTTTTGCAATTTTTAACCATCTATATATGATTTTAACAAGATTCATTTCAGTTTTAAGCCCATCTTCCAAAATGCTTGAAGTCCTGTCAGATTGTTGTTCTAAAATAGATTTTTTTTCTTGTATTCCTTGCTATCTGGACTTCTGTACTGTATCTCATGCTGTTCTCTTATTTTGGCCATAAGCCTTGCAATATTTATCATCAGAAATATTTGTTGCAATTTTTTGTATTTTCTTTGACTCTTGGATCTTTAGGAAGTTCTAATGCAGTCACAAGTTTCTTGTTACACATCCTCTTTTCTCCACATCTGCAAAGCTAATTGGTGGGCTGCTTCTTCATCTTCTTTCCCTTAAGATTATGAATCCTAACTTTTGGGGATAGCTTTCCCCCAGATCCCTTCTGGTTTTGATTCCTGATATATTAATAATTCTGTCCACTTTAAACAAAACAAGTACATGAAAAATTGTTCCCAGCAAATTTCCAAACACACAATTGGGCAGCGTGCATTCAGCCAGGCTGCTTTTTCCAGGGGACTTTTATTCTCTGGCTCTCACCATTACCAGTGTTGCTCTTTGAATGTTTCTCGCGCTGTTAAACACGCTTCACACACTTCCCCACCCGATCCAATCATTTCTTGTAAAGCTCTTCATGAGGCACCCTTATGTTTTCATTATTATTCCCTTCATCCAGATGTTCTCAAAAAGCCTATCATCACTTCCTGGACATTCAGGTAAGCACAGACATGTCTCCTTTTCTCTTGCTGGTATAACTATGATATAAAGAACAGTTTTTACAGACTGCATCTCATGCATGTATTTATATAAATAAACACACATATACAGAAAGGTGTGTAATTCTACCTCACTTAGCAGAACCAACTGACAAAATCACCAGCAGATGAAAAAAAATTCTTAAAAAGCATTTCCAGCAAGCTCTGCCCTCTTCCACTGCTGGCCTTCTCCTCCTTCTCCTTCTCCTCCTCCTTCTCCTTCTCCTCCAGACTGTGTAGCCATGATCCTCACTGAGAGAATCATTATTATTCTGGCTGCAAAACTCTCTATCTACCATACAGCTCAGCAGTATTTATCTTATATAGTCTATATATGGTTTGCAGTTTAAAGTGGAACACACTTTTTACAGCAGCATTCATATACAGATACGGATTATAATTTCAACTAACTTTATACTATTTTATATTTTAACTATTTGGCCACACACTTACAAACAAAATTAGTATGATTTTTCTTCACTGCCATGGTACTAAATGTGTATTAATCACTGGTAACCCTTGGAGAAGGGAGGGCTCGCCCGTGATTAGTGTATGTGAGTGCTGCTGAAGGAAGTTCAATGAGCTCTACTGGGCTTTCCTGTGAAGTCAGTCACCGCTGCGTGTGAGCAAAGGTACCACAGCCTCTCCTGAAGAGCAGGAATAATCAGCTTGTACAGAGCTTTTATCCAAGGAATATCAAATCGGTTACCCAATGTTAATTAACTCTCACGATGTTCCTATCGTTATTCACAAACAGAACAAACTTTGCCAATTTACCATCAAGCTGACTGAAGTAATTAACATAACCCACATGCAAAACACATGACAGATTTAAACGCGGTGTAACTGCCATGAACAGTCACTCGCAGAGGCAATCAGCTCCGGAGCAGGCGCGTTCTGCAGCGGAGCAGGGGATCGTGGTGCACAGGGGGGTTTCCTGAGCCGGGGAGCCCCAGGGGAGCGCAGAGACGCGCCGGGAGCCGGCAGCTCTCATGAGGGTGGCTGATGAGGCCTGGACAGGGACAGGAGCAATGGCGGCCCCCCCCCACTCCCACAAAAGGCAGCCGCGGGGAGTGCTGGCAACCAGGGGCCCTGCCAACAGGGCGTGGTGCGTCAGCCAGGGCGTGGCGTGGCAGTTCGTGCGGCAATTCGTCGGGGAGGGGTACCTCTTCGAAGGAGGGGCATTCCACGGG